>NC_071286.1:26478615-26531147 GCF_943735745.2 Anopheles bellator
TTACACTTTTCCGTTGATCGTACGATCGTTCTACGTGCTGCAGAGTGATGAAACCAAAATTTAAAAAGTAATGTTTTTCCTCCATTTTCTGTCTCGTTTCTATTCGTGCGCTACGCTGCAAAAACCACGCGAACCACCGCGTACTCGCTCGGCAAACGAAACCCGTGTTTACCTAACAAACAAACAAAAAACCGTTGTCATTCAAAATCGTACACTTTTCGGCTCGCACATTACATGTAACTTGTAAATGTAAAACCAAAATCAATGCAAACGTTTACGCATCAACGAAACGTGTTGAAATGAAACAAACACTCGTAACGCTGTCCGCGCGACGCCCTGGCCTCTTACTCGGTGCAGCAACATCAGCAACAGGGAATTCAGCAACTTTTAGTAAGTTTCGTTTCGTCCCCAAATAGTAGTACCTACTACCGCACGGTTAAACCCAACTCCAACCAACACCAACCCACGCATCCCCTCGCAAAACAAACTGAAACAACCCACCACCGCCCCTTGTTGATGCCTCTCCGACATTGTTTGTGTTGTTTGTTGTATTATCATTCAAATCAACCACCGAGCGAGCAACGCAAGCAGCAGCAGCAGCAACACTACTCACTTCAAGCTGCTGCGTTTGCCGTCATTGGCTCTCACTCGCTCTCTTTCTCTCCCTCTTCAACCCGGTTTGGTTTGTGAATAATCTACTAATCTAAGCCCCATGGATCACATACACACATACACACAGACACAGAACCTTTAACCGGTGTTGTTTGTTCTACTTAACACCTTTTAACCACCGTTGTTGTTGTCGCTTCCTTCTCAGCGTTTCACTCGCCAATCTTCGCCATTTTTCTGTTCATTTTTTCTTCTTCTATGCTTGTTCTGTGTTCTTTTCCCTTTTTTCCCCTAAAGTATCGTTGCTTTCTCGTCGAGCGCTGCATGTTGTCGTGTTTTGCCTTGTGTTTTGCTTTTTTATTGGACTTTTGCTTAAATCATGAGACATTACATTAATGGTACATTCGAACCAAGCATTAATGCATGCGCATTCAAATAACATTTCCGGACCAATGCCGACTGCGTGTGTATGGATGTGTACCACAAATTCTCGTATAATATCATTCACTTATGCTGGACTATGCTGGATGTGTTTTGGACCAAAAACGGACCCACTCGAGACCGTCTCTAACTCACTCACTGCGTCTGCTGCGTTTGCGTTACGACTTGATTAGGTTTGTGGCCATGGAGCCCTCGGGGAACCGCCGTTTTTCGGGTGTTTGGGTAGTGCACGACTAAAATCACGTCCGGCGACGTCGGCAAACAACCCAACACATCTCGGCATTCCATCGAGAGCCCCCTGGCGGTGGTGGTGAAAAGAGTGAAAGTGATTTATATCGATCAAAAAGACCACCACGACGGTGGGCGGTGAGCGCTCGACCACACTCGACCGAGCCTGACTGATGTCTTCCCTGCTTGGCACGCACGACGGCCACCCGCAGTCGTCCCCTTTTACGGTCGGCCGTCGGCTTCCGTTTTCCGGTTCCACTTACGGAATTTCAACGGCACCCGGCTTCCGGCCACAGCCCGACCGACCGACCGACCGACCGACTGGCGGTTGGTCATTAAACGATCGTCTTATCTCCCGAAAGATTCATTCCGTATTCAACATTTAATTAACAACATCATCACGTTCCATAAGTTTCTCTATTATCCTGGCGGCCGGGCGGTGGAAGGGTGCCAGGCGGAAGGGCGAAACAATTTGCGCCCCATCGTAAGGAGCGAGCGCCACAGGGCGCCTCTTATGACGGAAACGATGGTCCCGCCCGACCGACCGGACCGTCGTCGTCCCGAGGCTAAGATCCTTTCTGCTGTCAGCACACAATTCCGAGCGATTATGTTCCGGGCGAGTCAGCAGCACCACCCCGCACCCGGCGCGACCGTGCCTCGCCCGTGGTAATGTCAAGGCTATTTCTATTTGTACGCTTCATTTATGGTCAAACCACAACCACCACCCCCCCGGAACACCGCCGAATTCCTGCCTGCCGAGGCTTTTATCCCATCGAAATTGGACGAAGGACACTATCGATTCCTCCACACAACACTGGCCCCCGGGAACGGGCCAAAAATTATTTGCCAAACGGGCGGCGAGGGTCGGTGAAGGAAGTGTCCTTTCGAGAAATCACTTCCAGGACCACCACCAGCGGGCTGCGGAGGGTCGCCTCCGGGGCGGGCGAATAAATAGGCAGCGGGCATGGGGAAGGCGGTTTCGGAATGATTATGTTTGCATCGCCCGGGACGTGATCATAAAAAGGCGGACGCACGCGGGGAAGCCGACAAAAGACGATGACGACCACAATGAGGAACGTTCTGCCGCCTCCGTGACAGGCATGGCCAGAGACACACATACAGAACAGGGGTGGACAATGAATTTTCGTGCATTTATTTCTCTATTTCGGTCCCGTTCGGTTTCGGGTGGCTCCGGGAAGGCCCATATCACTGCGTCTCACTTACCATTCGATTTTATGACACTAATTTCGTTGGGGTTAATATGTTGCGCAACGTTTCGCTTTTTCGTGCTCCACGCCCGGAGCCACGCCGCCGTGACCACCACTCCGACCGGAGCGCGCACGATCAATAAAGAGATTAGTTTGTCCCACCGAGAAGGTCCCCGGCGGTGGAGCTCGATTTCAGTCCACGATACAAAGGCAAGGGATCCTGGCTCATTGTGCCCCTCGAGTATAGGGTGTCCCCTGTATGTTTTGTGTGTTCTTCCCGTTATTGCAACTGTGTTCGATTATGGATGGTGGAATGTAGTTTGTCACAATTGCCTCGACTGCAGAATATCGATCCCTCGAGTTCTGAGAAACAAATTTCGATTTTAACAAACTTCTTGTTTGCATCACTAATCTTGACCTTATTATGGGTTACTTGAGACACATTAAACATTTTGAAAGCTCCATTTGAAAGCAACGCAACTCATCTAAAAGTGCCAGAAAAGGCACTGTAATAGTAGATTTATATGATTTCTATGATATGATTGAAAAAGTAATTTAACAACTATTTTATATTGAGTACAGCTAATGTTCCCTTCATTTACTCATTAAGATACGTTCACTCATCGAAGAAGGGACTCTAAACATAACTATTCGGCAAACGTATCCAAATGTTCTATCCTGGTCAAGCCATGACTCTCCCATCCGAATCTGGCGAGGAGACGTACACGCTGCACTACCATCGACATCATCGTACAGAGACCAAAAATCATGTTGTAAAGAACTTACGGGTAAAGCATTCTGCCAAGTGACATCACATCTTATGATGGACGCAATCATTTCAATTTGGAGTTTTGTTATGTTTTATGGAAACTGTTGGAATCATGGATCTGCTGCGAATCAATTGTCTTGGTGTTTGTTTTTGAATTCTTCAATAAATCCAACACCAAAACAGCCACACAGAGCGATCGGATAATGATAATGCTAAACGGAAAGTGGGACACGAAAACTCCAACGGGGGCCGCACAGTAACAATAGCCACTACAACGCAACCAACCGACCCCACAAAGTCGAGAGAGAGCGCAAATGTCAGAATCGCTTTTGGGGCGTCAATTTTCGCCATTACTAACCCTAATGCGTGGAGCGACGAATTCGGTTTCTTCACCCTTGAGATTAATAACCCGTAAAAGCGGTGCCGCCAGGAAGGGCAGATGTGCTGATGGGGAGGGGTGCTGGGTTATGTGTGTGGCCGGAACATCGTCAAATCCTTGACATCCGCCACCACCCAGTGAACCAGCTCGGGGTAATAGAATTTGATGGGTATCGTTTCTTGCGCTCATCCAAACAAAAGCTAGCCGAGCTTGGCGGGCTTTTAAAGCAGTTTCTCGCTCCATTATCCTGGCACAGGATCCGTGGCCACATTTACAGTGTGTGTTGTGTGCGCAGCAGCAACAGACCGACCGACCGTCCGGGTATCGCATGGGTGTAATCGAGCATGTTCGAGCAACCCCACTAAGCAGTGGAGCAAAAACACTAAACCGCTTCTGGCTCTCTGCGGCGCTGGTCGCGGTGGGCCGGCGCGGCCCCCAGCGCCACCCAGCAGCATAAACCAAATTGCTAGCATAATTATAATCGTATAACCACATTTTAATATAATCATCCTATTTAATTTCACTCAACCGGTTTCGGTGGCCCCACTCTCCCGCTGTACGCGTGTGTGAAGGGTGTGGGATGGATTGGTGGCACACCCAAAACACCAACCCGGCCCCCCGGGTGGTCGCGGCACCATTATCGTTCGGGGCCGAGCGCATACACGCAAAACACCACAACAAGGCAGAGGCGGCCAGCTCCCCATAACTAGCGATCAGTGAAACTCGTTCAACAATTCCACTTCCGGCGCAGCGAGAGAAAGAGAGAGAGAACTGGGAGACTCTCCCCACTTTCGCTCTCCCTTTCTAACACGCACAGTTTCGCTCGGAACAATCAGCAGAAGGTGAAAAGTTTGTTTCGCCTCTTTCCTTGCAACCCGATCCCCCGATCACGTACTGGCCAGAAAGGATACACCCGGTGGCTATGTTTTACTAGGGGGAGTGTGGCCGTTAGAGGGGGCTGTCGAGCTGGTGCGCCCGTGTGTGCAGCAGCAAATTGAGTGAGTTAGCAGCAAACACGAACGGTTAGTGTTTTGTTGGTGGCGGCGGTGGCGCGCCTTTGGTAGTAATGTGTTGGCGGTTTTTGGGTCTTCGGTGTGCCTGGCATTGAACTGGCTGGCCCGCATAATCCACCCTCGGGCCTCGACTGTTGCCGTTTTTGATTGGTTTATTGTACCGTTTGATTTGTTTATTCTGTTTACGGTTTTCCCGCTGTTTTTTTCTATTTCGGTTCTAGTTTACTTTATTATAATATCACTTTGTTTACGAGTTTTTAATTTCAATTGAAAAAAAGTAGTTATTTTTGATTGATTTAAGAATGTTTTCTTTTCTGTTTCCGTGTTCACCAAACGAGCCTTCGAGTTGCGTGGTTGTCTGTTACATATTTTTCTGTTTTATTTTCATGCAATTGTTGCTCCGTACATTTAGACTTCAATAGGACCTAAGCACAGTCATAATACCAACACTAAACAAAAAACATGAACGTTTAACGGGAATTTCATACAAATGTCCCCAGAGTGCCGGGTCCAGGGTTGGTGTCGCTCACAAAAACGCCCCTCACGAAAACGTCCTTCCGCCGAGCCGAGCCGAGTGGGAGTTGTTTACCGTTGTTGGCGGGCGCTCTGCCCATCCGCCCCGGGAATGACTAAACTTTGGCTTCCGCCTCGCTTTGTGTGGCCTTCCCTCCGTTGCATAAGCATCATCGCGCAATTCAATTTTCACAATACACCAGCGCTAGAAGAAAAAAAAAACACAACCTCCGAATGGACCTCCGAATGGACCTCCGATCCGAGGGAAAGGATTCGGCCACCACCCACGTGGAGCGAGTTTTGTAAAGCCACAATCAAAAGCATTATAAAACAGCCAACATTCCGACCCAACAAGGCACCACCCCGGAGGTCGAAAGGATGGTCCGTCCGTGCGGCTCCGGCGGTTCTCGGGGGTGAAATTGTTTGCCAACTAAAGCGACCGTTGCACACCTAAAGCCCTCTCCGCACACACGCAGCAGACGGCCCCCGGGGGCGAAGGATAATGGGAGTTGCGAGCGTAAACGACTGCTAATATGTGTTTTCCACACCGTGTGCGGTTTTCGATTCCGCTCGTCCCAACCGGCCGGGCCGGGTTTCGCCGGTCGGGAAACTCTCCAGGGTTGTTGTGTGCGGGCATTCCAATCGTCCACGGTACAGGCACGGTGTGGGTCCTGGTGCGGTCCCTTGCTCTTTTCGGAACGAGCATTGCCGCCCGACTGCGTGTGGCGCAAATGAACCTTCGGACGACCGACGGTGGTGGTGGTGAGTTGGTCAAAAAGCGGCACGGAACGTGGTTTTGTTTGAATGCCGAAAGTTTTCCTGCCGAAGGCCGATGATTGTAATGGAGTTGTTCGCACCGTGCGCCCGCCATCCTGCGAGGCGTCCTGCCGGGCCATCATCGTCTTCGAATAAATTAGTTGCTTCATCAACTTCACTGCACTCGCTCCCACATAAGCACTGCACATGCACTTTGACCGCGCCAGTGCACGGCGGAGTTTGAAGTGGTTCTCCTTTCAGTCGACAGATACGGATTGTGCGGTTTTTCGTTTGCAATAAATTGAAATTAACCTCCCGAGCTCAGTTCAATCATCCTCAAACGAAGGTACTTTCTGAGGTAGTCAACACTTGCAAAGTCCACGTTCAAACGGGTTTTTTAAGCTTTTAAAAGTTAACCTTGAATCATTCGGGACCCCTGCGACAGACTGCATGTTGTTTGGAGTTCGATAAGGACACTGAAAAAATACGTATCCTTGCAGTCAATTGTGGATGATTTTGCTGATTAGCTGACGACATACTTAGGCTACACTCGGTTCCTGTTACACAAGCCGGCTCTCTCTCTCTCTCCGCCAACCGGTTGCCCTTACCGCACCGTGCACTGTAAGCTGTGCATCGTTTTGTACATAAAATTTTCATTAACACCGAGTGCAAAATGGCCAGGATAGCGCCAGGGGTTACAAGTTGGACCAATGTCTGCCCTCCAATTATTGCTATTTCGCGCCGCGCCTTGGGCGTTATTGTTCGGTTCGGCAGGCGCATCGAAACGGTCTTCAGGCACAGTGCCGCCGGGTCCGGGTTCATATTTCATTGCGCCTTTTTTTTGCGCTCGCCGTAAGTAGGTGGATTCTTTGGTCCTTTTGGGTCCTTTTTGCCCAGCTCCGGCTCCCGCTGAGGCCACTTGCCGCGTTGCTAGCGAAGAGAAGGGTGTGTAATAATTTTCACCACCTTGCGCTGTAGAGGCCCCACGGAACCAACGGGGCCGCTCTGTTAGTGCACTGCAGTTGCTCATTCAGCGGAGCTGGGTTTTTGTTTCTTTTTTTGCTGCACCAAAGTTTTATGTTGCCCCGTTCCGTTGCAATACGGTGGGGAAGGGGTTTTCAAGTTTTATTGCATTGCTTACCCACAACCACTCTTACCACCCTCTCGGCTCGGCTCTTTCGCTGCCGAAGGCGTTGATGCTTGAAAGTGGGACCTCGAGGCTGGGCCACGAAACGGCACGGCAACAACGAGGTGGCTAACGAGCGAGCCTTTTTGACGCCTCAATGGCCACCGTGCTCATTTTGTTCCCCTAATTCGCTGCGACGTAGCTGAACAGCGGACATAAAATACGCCCACGGCTGGATGGAATGAAATGGAGTGATTATAATTTTAGCGAATGAAGAATACTTTGTGAATCGTACGTTCAATCATTTCTTCAGATACAAGATTACTATCACTTTACTGATTTTTACATCTACAAAGTGACAAATGGATGACAGTTGAGCTCGAGAGCTGATGAGAGTCCCCTCAGCACTAGTAGCAGGCCATGGTCACTATAGAAAGTTTATTCTTCTTTCACTTCACTTGAAAATCGGAAGTTTTAAGTTTTAATTTAAATTCAATATTAATTAAAAACAAACAGTAACTATCCACAGTAAATAGTCGGAAGCAAACTAAAAAAATCGTGGCCACCAACGTGGCGCTGTTGTGAAGGAATAGGGATACAATCGTGACAGTGATGTGTTTCGCTCCAGCTCCCGGAATCTCCGGTTGACCACAATCAAATCAATATATCATAACCTCAAAACAATGTTCGAATGTGCTGAAATGTAATCCGTTTGAAATGCACCCAATGAAACCGGCCCCGGTGCACACTGTCACGCGCGCCACGGTGGCGGTAGATGATTAAAAACCGCATCCAGTTCCGAGGCGGAACCGTTCGGGCACCCGCAACCTCAGCATTAGTCATTCGCAGCAACACACAACACGGCAACTATCGTCAACGCCCACCCCCACCATCTGGTCACCGGTGGCCATTAGTGCAAATTGAAACCTCCAATTCGCTCCAGGCCCCCACCATGGAGATTTTGTTCCAATCAGAGGCAAACCACAGAAACCACCGCGACCGTCAACCGCGCGGCGACGGCGGCGGTGCTCGGATCAGATGAAATGCGGATCACCTGCGGACTGTGAGGATATGGGGGTGCTCCCGTTTTCAATCATAATCAAATGGCGCGACACAAGTGGCACCCGAAGCACTCGCTCTCTCACGCGGACATCGGACGGGGCCGCGGTTAAACCCATTGCTTTGCTATCGATTACTGTGCCGCCGGTTGGCGCAGAGTTGAAAAAAATACAATTCTGTAATTAATATTCATTGGAACTGGGAGCACCATTTTTTTTGTCGGCCCGGTTTAAAAACAGGCGCAAAAAAACAACAATCTACATGTTAATCGACCGCCGCGACCGAGATAAAAGGACCAACTGTTAGGGGTGGCGGTGTTTACAAATGCGTGCGGTACTTCCGAGTTTGGTTGACGTTTGTGTGCGGGCGGCCAGATGTATTTCCGTTAAATGTTGGGTCCCGGAAAAAAGCGCGCTTATTAATGTTTAATCTGACGTCGTGAGTGGTTTTTATTCCGCCTTTTTTTTGTTGCTGCTGCACTCTCTCGCAAATCGACGGATAATTTATGGCGTTGATCACGTTCCACGCGAGTGGCTCCGAAAATGAAATGTGTAATTTAACCAGATTTTACAGCCCGGCTCCGCCTCCGATGTTCCACTCCGTTTCGCACCACTCTGTTGTTAATGATGATTTACGATGTTAACTTCCTTTTTGTTTGGGTTTCACCGTTTTTACACTGCCACTCGTAGGGCACTCATGGCAAACAAATGAATATCATTTTCTCGATCCTGGCCGGCCACCGGCGTGTGTGCGGGGGCCAGATTGTGTCAGTTTCCCGCAGCCCCATTGGGCGCTTTTAATGCGCCCGGCCGTAATAATTATGACAGTTTAATTAAATCATTCAAAAAGGAGCCACAATTACGACGTACGTATCTGTTGCATGGCACCATTCCGCGAGCGTATCACCATTATCACTGTTTGTTGCATGCATGTGTGTGTTGTGTTGTTTCCACCCGCGTGAACTCAAACATTGCATGACATTCAATGGGCCACCCGGACCATTTAACGTAGTCTCTACATCCCGTCTCGCCCCACAAAATCACCCAATCGCTTGACTTTTATGTTTCCGTTTTTGTTTAATCATAACACCTGTCGTCGTCACATGCTTCTCGAGCCTCGTACTAAATGTTGTCATGTCCATCCAGCGCATCATCAACAACGCATCCCCAGCGTCGCCCCCGTTGCCGTCGCCGCACGGCTTCGCCTTTTCGTGGACTCGTTCGAGTTTAACTAACTTTCTCTCTTCTTCTCGTTTCTCGTTCCCACACACGTTCATGACCGGTTCCACCCCACCCCGCCCCCACCCACTCCCGCTCCGGGCTGCTTCGCTTCCGGGTTCGTGTCCTTCGCGTACTCCAACTTGCAGCAACAGATTCACGCGCAGCAGATACCCGGTGGACCACCGCAACCGATACCGGCGCTGGGTGCGCTGGCCGGACCGCTGACGGCGTTCGGGGGCCCGATGGGGCTACCGCACGGTGCCCCGCAGAACCTGCTGAAGGCACCGCCCGACTTACACCGCGAGGACCTGAAAGTGCCCCTCGGCGGACCGTCGGCTGAGGAGCGAATGGTACGTACGTACGGGTGGAACCGTAAACGCTTCACGCCGCTGGCGCCAAAAGTCATCCTGAAAAGGTGTAATGCAATCCTCCATTTTCAATTTTAGCGCAACTCCGTGTCACCTGCCGATCGGGAAAAGTATCGACCACGATCCCCACTGGAGCTGGACGGTGAAACGAAGCGGCGGAAAGAGGAAAAACTGAACCACGTAAGTCAAACGTCGATCGGTCGGACAGGTCGGTCGGAGGCCGGTAAAATGACCCACGACACCCGAAAAAGGTGTCCCCCCACTTTCGAGTTCGAATCGTGTGCTTGTGTTTTGCTAGTGGCACTACTCTTTCTTCACTATCCTCGTGCGTGACGTTCCTTTGTTTGCTCACTTTTCAAACACCGAACACTCGATCGGAGGGCTGATCATGCCCTCACAGTCACAAGCCAGCCGACCGTTGTTTCATTTTGACCTTAATAGTGTACAGTACCGTATAGCAAGTAAACAAACCCAGGACGTCTACGGGCTCCGGATGTTACTGTTCCGTTTTGTTGTTAGAAGCTGTTACCTCAAGATGCTATGTTTGACCGGAACCGATCCGATTGGAAAGGAAGTTATAATTTATCACTTTGCACCTTGCGGCGAATGTTGAATTGTGTTCCGATGTTCTGTGCGTGTGTGTGTGTGTGTTTCTCGGTCACCTATTGTTTTTTCCTACACACACTCTCTATCTCTCTCTCTCTATCTCTCTATCTACCTCTCTCTGTCTGTTCGTCCCATATTGAAAGTTGGCCTATTGTTTTGCAGGAAAGTGATGGTGAGAAAAGTGATCAGGATTTAGTGGTGGACGTCGCGAACGAAACGGTAAGGGTCCTGCGTGTGCGCGTGTGTGAGCACAAGCCAATGCAACCGCAAAAAACAGAAACCGAACCACAATTGGCCAATAGTTGACAGTTGAGAAGCAAAAACGCAAGTTGCGCTGCCGCATCCGGATCTGTATCTCTCGCATAAGATGTCGAACCCGTTGTACACACTCTCTCTCTCTCTCACCACATTCAAAGTAGAGCGATTGGTTGAACAGAACGGAAAGCAAATGGTCCTGGTTGCTCGACTTTCTCCCTGTCACCATCACTATCACCTGTACGCCATAGTCGTTTCCTGTCTTTCGCACCCGGTGCCGAGTACTGTACGATCCTTAGTGTTGTGCTGTGTTTCCGTTTCCGGCTTAGTGGTTTGTTTTTCCATTCCCACCCCCCCTCTTTCACGATCATCCCTTAGTGTGTTATGGTTTGTTATCACTTCGTTCACTTCACTTTAGACGCTAATCATTTGTCGTTTGGTTGTGACATAGTTTAGTTTCCCTAACTGTTGCTGCGTATTTAAGCGTTCATAGAGTAAGGCGACAGGGCCGGGATGTTGAGTAGTGTGATTAACTCCGCTAAATGCTAATCTCTCCGTAGACTTATTCGGTTTGTAAATCTGACCGCGACTCGTACCGTACCGGCCATGGCTTTGGTCCCATTTTTGCCCGTAGACGTTCGTTGTTGTTGTTGATGTCCGTATACACACGCGGGTCTCGTTGGGTTGTGTCGGTTGTTTTGTTTTTCATTTATCTCTCTCTAGATAGTACGTGTGAATGAGCCTCTACATGTGTGTGGGTGTGTGTGTGTCCCTTTCGATCGTTGTACTTATTTGTTGAATAATTAGACAACATTTCTTCTACTTCAAGGCAGTGATGACTTACCGCTACGGTTTCTCTTCGCAGGGTTCACCTTCTCCGCGCCCGAACGGTGACCATCAGTCGGAGCGTGGCGACCGGGACAGTATTGGGCTGAACGGTAGCGATAAGGCGGGTTCGAGCAGTTTAAAAGGTGCCAACGATCGGCCCCCGTCTCGGTCGGGCTCGAGCTCGTCCCGATCGACCCCCAGTTTAAAAACGAAAGATGTAAGCCACCGGCCTTTCGAGACTCCAGCAACGTGGCCCTCCTAATCGTGTAATGTTCTCTCTCGTAGCTCGATAAACCTGGAACGCCCGGTGCGAAAGCCCGCGTGCCGACGCCCAACTCGTCCACGCCCGGTGTCCCGAAAGCCGTAGTACCTCCAACAGCCGCCGGCTATCCTCCCTCGCCATATCAACGCCCGTCGGATCCGTATGCCCGGCCACCACCGGACCCGTACGGCCGACCTCCGATGCCCTTCGATCCGCACGGCCACGTACGCACCAACGGCATCGCGCTGCCCGTTTCGAGCGGTAAACCGTGAGTATAGGGTCACCAAGCAGGTGACTTCTACGCCCGGCTGCGGCTTCGCGTCCGTCTCTGACTAAGGTGGAGCCCTCTTTGCAGTGCCTATTCGTACCACATGAACGGTGAAGGTGCTCCCCAACCGGTGCCGTTTCCTGCCGACGCCCTAACCGGACCCGGAATCCCGCGACACGCCCGCCAGATCAACACACTGTCCCACGGTGAGGTCGTCTGCGCGGTGACCATCTCGAACCCGACCAAATACGTCTACACGGGCGGCAAGGGCTGCGTGAAGGTGTGGGACATCTCACAGCCCGGCAACAAGAGTCCCGTCAGCCAGCTGGACTGTCTGGTGAGTGTAACTTCGAACCCCGAACCCGCCAGCCACAGTCTGCTCCTAGTCAGAGAGTGTCCCTTTAATGGCCTCCATGGCGTTGGCCTGTGGTTATGATTCGCAGCAGCGAGACAATTACATTCGCTCGGTGAAGCTGCTCCCCGATGGCCGGACACTCATCGTCGGTGGCGAAGCGTCCAACCTGTCGATCTGGGATCTGGCAAGTCCGACGCCACGGATAAAGGCCGAACTAACGTCGGCCGCACCGGCCTGCTACGCGCTCGCGATCAGTCCCGACTCGAAGGTGTGCTTCTCGTGCTGTAGCGACGGACACATTGCCGTGTGGGATCTGCACAACCAGACGCTGGTCCGACAGTTCCAGGGCCACACGGACGGTGCGTCGTGCATCGACATCTGTCCGGACGGATCGCGGCTGTGGACCGGTGGGCTAGACAACACCGTCCGATCGTGGGACCTACGGGAGGGCCGCCAGCTGCAGCAGCACGACTTTAGCTCACAAATTTTCTCCCTCGGCTACTGTCCAACGGGTAAGCGGAAGTGAAGTGTGGCCGTCAGGCCGCCCGATCCGTGACGGAGGTCAATATCTAACTGGTCGCCCTTGTTCCCAGGTGATTGGCTCGCGGTAGGAATGGAAAACTCGCACGTCGAGGTACTGCACGCCACGAAGCAGGACAAATATCAGCTGCATTTGCACGAAAGTTGCGTCCTTTCGCTGCGGTTTGCCGCCTGCGGCAAATGGTTCGTTTCGACCGGCAAGGACAACCTACTGAACGCCTGGCGTACACCGTACGGGGCCAGCATATTCCAGGTAAGTCCATCATCATCATCATCATTGTGTTCGCAGGCGGTGGCTGAGGATGATGATCCTATTTTTTTTTTTTCAAACTCACTCTCGCGCCACAGTCAAAGGAAACCTCGTCAGTACTTAGTTGTGATATTTCGACCGACGATAAGTACATCGTTACCGGCTCGGGTGATAAAAAGGCAACGGTGTACGAGGTGATGTACTAAATACACAGAGACACGCCAGGGAGGGTGGTGGATCCCATGCTCGGCACACCGGCAGTTCATGCAGAAAAGGGAAAAGGGGCCGCCGCTCTACTGGACGAGGCTCAGTGAACCGATTTCAGCTTCAGTTTCGTTCGGATAAAAATGGGAAAACAAATGGAAAACACACAAAGAAGAACCAACGAGCGAGACGAAAAAGAAAACAAACACACATAAAGTGACCTAAAGCTGTCTAGGCCGTAGGTAACAAATAATGCATATTGCAACCCGACAACGTATATCGGTAAAGTAGTTGACGACGACGACGACGACGACGACGCGGAATTCTCGAGAAGTCGAGACTCGACGGCGCGATGTAAAATAGATGAATGCGCAGGGAGGCGTACCGTAAAAAAGGAGGGCTAAACGGACGAGTACCGTACCAAGCCCGTGTTCGCGTTTCAGTTAAATATTTGTTTTCTAGATTTCTAAACAAGAAACGGTGGATTATGAAGTGCCGCTCGAGTATCGTGCCGTCGGCAGCGTAGCGAGCAGCGAACGGGGGACAAACACAAACTAAGCATTAAGTAAAGTAAGAAAAGCTTCGTGCGAAAGTTGTGCAAATGAGCGCAGAGTGTCAACGGTAGTAAAAAACTAAAAAAGCATCTGAAGCACATACAACAGCAGCAGCAGTAGCAGGAAGCACAAACTGTTGAAACTGTGACCATGTTGAAAGTGACTTAGTGTAAAAACCGTTCAATGTAATTCGTACGATGAAGTGCTGGCTAATCGAAACCAAAAGTGGCAGCAAAAATCGAAAAAATTGGATTTGGTCAATGCAGTGGTTACGTAAACCACGTGCCACGGGGTTTGGTTTGCTGCCGAGAATTGATGCCTGTTCCCTTCTCTGCGCTGCTGAAATCTACCAAGCGGATCTCCAATGCGGAAACCAGTTCTACGTTACCCCGAGGGAGTACAGTAAATACGCAGATGGTCAATAAATGGCATCCCTCTGCCGGGATGCAAAGTGTCGCTTGAAACAGTTGTATAAATAACTAAGCAAAACAATGTAAATGTAAAATGACGTTGCACATAGCGAAAGAAATCAGTTGCTTAGTAGAGGACGAAGAGAACAGCGAGAGAGAGAGAGAGAAAGAGAAAGAACAAGAGAAAGAGAAACATAAATTAAACCTATAACATTTACTTACTGTTTATGTACAGTATTGATCCCCTTCGAGGCATTTCTGAGCGGTTTCAAACGGTAAAAACGGACGGGGAACTTCAAATGCACCTAAATTAGAGGCAACGCGGGAAAACAGGATATCGAAACAACCGAACACTTAATCAAAGCATCAACGCAAACCGCAAGCAAAATGCGGAAGGGCGAAACATATTGAAACCGCCAAATTCGTGTAATTAATGCAAAAGACGCCCGGTCTATGCGCAGCACCTAAACTTCACGTCGTGTTAGTTTATGCGTGTGTTTAGTTGTAAAACAAAAGATGAATAAAGAAGGACAGAAAGGATGGCAGACTTGTGGAGCAAACTACCAACCGGAATCGCCTAATAAATAAAAAATCTGCTGCGCAAACAACACGCAATAGAAACGATGCACCGTGGCACGTGGTACCGGGAGAACCAAGTTGTAGCATCTAAGGGGGGGCGCAAGGCAGAAGAAATGTGTTTCGGATTTTGCCACCGCCGAAGGAATGCCACGAGGAGCGTACTGAAGTTGGAAAGAAAAGTGGACGGATGGATTCTGTAAGAAATGGCCAAAAACACAATTGGCTTTCCTCTATAACTGCTGATTCAATCTTGCTCCTTCTGCACAGCGACACGTACGGCCGTTGCGTAAACGCAGTGAACGACACAGATTGAAGAAAATATTGGTCAAATTCCTCAGCTTTAAGCCCTTTCCATGTATCAATTACTACACAAAGATATTTTATACCAAGAAGCATCAGTTTTTACTAACAAAATCAAACTCTCCCAGCACAGCGTAAAGTTAACCCAATTTCCTCAACAACAAACAGAAATAGTTCGCACGCCGACGGGGTCGTTGTGAGATCAAACAAATTCGAACGCCTCGGTGTTTTGGCTACGTTTACTCTGCTGATAGTAAAAGTTATTATAAAGATATGATCCCCCATCAGCATCGACGACAGAGGCGACAGATCGGCATTATAACAATTAGTTCATTTGTCGAAGGCCGCAGGCTTAGGGGGCCCGGTGGCCTCGCCCAAGTTCAGATAATCTTCTACGGCGAATAGGATAGCAACATGATGATGAAGTTCAGAGAAGCGCATTGTGAAAGCAAAAAGAGAAGTTCAAAGTGAAAATCGTAATAGATATTTTTAGAAATGGACAATGAAACCCAAACGCTGTTTATTATTTTATTTCTTAGTTTGATTGCTTTCGTCAGCACACCAGTAAGTATACTTCGCTGATAAGCGTATTACATGCATTGTGGCCTTTCTGCTTCAGGTACTCTTTGGTTTGTCTTCTTCAATTTTATTCCTTTTTATCACGACAAATAGTTCAGTTGATATGAAACAGATCAACATGTAGCACAGCGCGCAAAGATGAGGCGCTAAACGAATGGGATAATCGCTCGTGGTAAGGCAAATGGCAACAGTTCCCAGGGGACTAGTCATCAGCGATGACCACGACGCGCCGTACGAGAGATACGGCAGAGGACATCTGGTTTTTTGTGCGGCCTCTGTTGGCGTTCATTCGTCAAACGCACGTATCAACCATTTCATCGGTCCCATCGGTAGCTGATTGATGAGTAGGAACTAAACAAAACCAGCAAACTCTTTTCCGAGCCTGTGCTGGCTGTGTGATAAAACAACAATCAAGTGTTGCTAGTAGACATTAGCATCAGAGATTAACGGATCTTGTTGAGTTGAGAGATAAATGGAGGATCGATCGGTCGAAGCGTCCCGAAGCCTCGCAGGATGTCCGTCGTCATCCGACACTAATGCGCTGCTGTGCGGCGTCGATCGAGGGCGCTTCGGCGGTATCTGCCACCAGACTTGTCTGCCGTGCTGGACAATGTTTTGCGATCTCCAGGCTGGAACGGACAATGGTGTCACATCAGTACTGCTCATTCAGACTGACGCCAGCGTGTTATCAGGTTTATCTACCGAAAGGAGAGAAAACCCCGCCGGGAAGCGATCGCCATGGGGAGAGTATCAGCTTTCGCGGCCATCGAATACGGTGGCTTTACTCTAGGGCTGTTAGTTAGGTTCGGTGATCGGTAGCAGCAGGTTCGTAAAAGTTCACCCTGGAAGAATGGCCGTTGATCACTCGTCGGAAGACTTTCTTGCAAATGGGTTCTACCATCTCTACACTGAGCTGCAGGACGATGCATATTTGGCGTACGAAATCGCCGAACTGTGCGTACCGTGTGCGGAATCTACTATCATTCCGGACGTGATGGCGGCACCTAGTGTCGAGGTCCATCCACCGAGCTCCACCGAATTGCTCCAGATTCTTGACGATGTGGTTGATCTTCAGCTGGAACTGAACGTAGAAAACTTCATCCTTGAGTACAACAGTGTAGATTTTAGTCAACTGTGGGAAAACGAGCTGCAACTACCGGAGAAGACATACCTTTGTGATGAGTCGTGCGATGCCTTCATTAGATCATCGAAATCGTTCGAAAGCGATACTGCATCCCATCGACTGCTGCCGGCTTCTAAACGACGCTCAGCAGCAGGAACCGTCAGAAAACAAAGTGAAAACGAGCCCGACTCCACCGGCACGTTTGTGTGTCCGTTCGAAACGTGCCGCAAAGTGTACGCGAAGCCAGTACACCTGAAGGCGCACTTACGCCGCCATGTTGGTGATAAGCCTTACCACTGCAAGTGGCCCGGATGCCAGTGGCGCTTTTCGCGGTCGGATGAGCTTTCGCGGCACTTCCGGTCGCACTCCGGTGTGAAACCGTATCGCTGTGAGCATTGTCCCAAGTGCTTCTCACGATCGGACCATCTGGCAAAGCACAGGAAAGTGCACGAGCGGAAACTTGCCGCAGGAAGCGGAAATTCAAAAGGCATGCCGGGTTCGTGGACCGGAACTGCGCCGATGAGGGGACGTCCTGGCCGGAAGCCGAAGCAAACGGGAAAACTGCCAGTGAAATGAACAAGTAAATGGAAGGCTTATGATGGGCAGTAAAATTACTTAACGCCAAATAAACATTATTGTTCCAATACAATATTCAATATCACACATTTTTTCCTAATTAAATTTCAATCATCAGCTTCAAATCGTTTGAATGTGAATTGGTAAGAAATTCACCGAAGCACCCTGTGACGTTACGCGTTACGGTAACGTTAGCGAGCTGTCACAACAAATATTCAAGTATATTTAATCACAATCATAGTAACAAAGTTCTGAGTTTGATGCAAACAATTCAAGTGTTTATCGTTGTTTGATATTGTATAAAACCCGAATCGAAATGCCCGAAGCTAGCACAGCGATGTTCGAAAAGGATAATTTCAATGCCGAGAAATGTAAGCCACGTAAAATTAATCATTTGCTGTTTAGAGTGACGGCGTCCCCACCATTGATCGTTGCTCGGTTTTTGCCATTGTTTTCGCAGACGTGAAAAATCTCGTGCAGGATTGTGTCGGAGGTCCGGAACTGCTGCAAACGAAACAGAAAATTCACGGTCTGAGCGAAACCGTGTCGTCAACGTTGAAAAAGCATGTTTACGAAAACTATATGCAGTTCATCGAAACGGCCAAGGAGATCTCACGTGAGTAATCTTGGTGGAGCCAAACCAAAACAACAAGAAACCGAGCGGCATCGATTGGAAGTTCTTGCCCAATTCCAGATCTCGAGTCAGAAATGTATCAACTTTCACACATCCTCATCGAGCAGCGCAATTTGTTGACGACGTTGCGCGATGAATCACTCTTGGACGAGCAGAAAAACATCATCGAAGAGCAAAGTTTGGATCCGAACGTGAACGAGGAGCAGCAAAACCGGAAAGCGATTCAGCTGATCAAGGAATCGTTGCTCGGATACAAGGGTAACTTGGATGATAAATTTTTCATCCACGAGGGAGGCCTTATAGAGCTCGACTCGAACGACTATCGACCAATCTGTCGGATCCATTTGTTCCTGTTCAACGAGGTGCTCGTGTTGGCGAAAGTGAAGCATGACAAGTGAGAAAAATGTGGTGCGTTTCTGATTATGCAGAAATTACAATCTCTTTAAACCCGCTAACTTAGGAAACTGGAGTTTGTCACCGAATACGAGACGAAAAAGATCGCCGTCATCAACATCAAGGATCTGGACGGGGTGAATAAGAACGCAATCAACGTCATCACCAGCGACGGGGCGCGGATCTTCCAGTGCATCAATTCGGCCACCAAGCAGGAGTGGATCGACAAGTTCGAGGCGGCAATCAAGTTCCATCAAGTGAAGAAACCGAAAAAAGCGCAAGCTCCACAGCCACCAACGAGTCTAAAGTTCGACATGAACCCACAAAAGTCCACCGACAGCGAATTGCTTGCCCTTAGCCCCACGGCTTCGGAAGTTGGACGAGTGATCGTGGAAAATCTCCCTCCCGATTGGCTGGTGACGGCACCGGAAGAAATACAAGCCGAAATTGCACAACGTCACTTCGAGGACAGTTTGGCGTTGCTGCAAAAGTGTGAAGAGCATCTGGCCCGCGACAGTTCCTTCCACGGAGCGGCAGAGATTGGCGAAAAGGTACGGAACTTGAAGGTATCACTGGCTTCCGTTCTAATGCACGAACTGTCGAGCTCTCAGAGCCGCAGTTTACAAGCTGCCCTGCGGTCGAGCCGTCGCCCACTGAAGCTGCTGGTGGAGATGGAAAAATCCCGCGAAGCGTGCACTATTCTGCTACGTGTCTGCACGAGTGCGATCCGTTCGTCGCAGCGTCAGGCGCGTCGAAATAATCTGGCCGTTTCCGAGCTGTTTTTCTGCGACGTGGCACTCGTGGCGAGCGAGTTTCTGCGGGCCTTCAGTGCCAAAGCTTCCTGCACCAGCGCGCTGATCGTGTGGTGCAATATGGAACTGCAACACTTTGCCTCACAGCTCATCAAACACTATCTCACGAAGGACACCCAGCTCGAGACGGTCGCAAAAGTCGTGGAGGGCGTGCGCGAACCGTGTCTGAAGCTGCGGGAGATCGGTCTCGATCTCTCCTACCACATGGAGGGTCTGTTGCGCAGCACGCTCGAGCAATTACTCGATGAAGCACGTTACCGCTTGGTGGACTCGATCGGTCGCACTGAAGATCCGTGGCAACCGTACAATCTGCAAACGAAAACCGGACTACGTACCCTGCTCAAAGAGTTCGAACCGCTCGGGGTCGACTTCCGGCTGTACGTGACGGGCGACACGTGGATCAATCTAACGCAGGCGACGGTCATTTTCTCTCGACACCTGATCCAAACGACCGAAAGTTGTGCCTTTCTTGCGAAATACGATTCGCTGCAGCGCGACGCGGAGATGCTGATCCGCGAACTCTTCCTTTCGCAACATTCCACAAAGCCACCCAACTCGCTCAACGCCGATGTAAGTATTTAAGAGAAAAATTGGGCTTTATCAAAGTGCGGTCAACATCAGAACTTTGTTTATTTTCTTTGCCCTGCAGATGAAGTTCGTGGCAAAGAATAAAACGTACATGGTGGAGGTGTTGCTTCCAATTGCGATGAATCGGTTCGAGCGTATTGCCGGCAAAAAGCCCGAACTGCTATTGGAGCTGCAGGCCCAACTGCGGACAGTGCCTCCGAAGCCGAAACCACGCAGTGTTTACCAAACGGATGTGCTTTAGACGAACGACGGAGAGGCAAGCATGTTGAGTTTAAAGACTAATTTATTTATCGTTAATACAATGAACCAGATATGGGTCGACTGGAGCTAACAAAATGCATAATCGTTTTCCAACGTTTTTGGTTGCCCGATTACCAATTCATTAATCGCCGAAAGTAATCTTTTTCCCCTCGAATTGTTTAATACCCTTCTGGGCTTGTTTCGCTGCCCACGAAGGGTGTAGATCATTGCGAATCGATTGAAACTTGGCGGAATGCGTTTCACCGTTCGTTGGCGAATCCTTGGTTCGGGTGGTTCTTGGGCGTTCTTTTGAAGTTGTTTCGTCGTCATCAAAGGTAGTCTTTTTACCGGCAAAAGGTTTCAGACCTTTCTGGGCTTGTTTTGCAATCCACGAGGGATGAAGGTTTGTTTCTACTTCCTTCGAGACAGCTTGTGGTTGGCCACCCTTTGCTCCTTGATCACCAAAGATAATCTTTTTCCCGGAAAAGGGTTTAATGCCTTTCTGCGCCTGTTTCGCAGCCCACGAAGGATGGATATCGTTGGCGGACTTCACGATCGGTGCTGCACTACTATCCTCATTGAAAGTTATTTTGGTTCCAGCAAACGGCTTGATACCTTTCTGGGCCTGTTTCGCAGCCCACGAAGGATGAAGGTCTTTGGCAGACTTCACAATCGGTGCTACGCTGTGGTCTTCATCGAAAGTTATTTTTTTCCCAGTAAACGGTTTGATTCCTTTCTGGGCCTGTTTCGCAGTCCACGAAGGATGAAGATCATCCACTGGCGGCCCTTTCGGTTTGGCGCTTTGGTCATCAAACACAGTCTTCCGACCGGCAAATGGTTTAATACCCGTTTGGGCCTGCTTTGCAGCCCACGATGGATGCAGATCCTCGTTGGACTTTCCCTTCGAAGAGGTATCCTCATCAAACACTACCTTCTTTCCCGCAAACGGTTTTATTCCTTTCTGTTTCTGCTTCGCCATCCAAGAGGGATGGAGTTCTGGTTCCGAATTCAGCTTTCCTTGGTCCTTTCGGTTACGCTTCGCAGGGCGAGCATCATCCGCTGTAGCAAACGTGCGTTTATTGCCTTCTAGAAAATAAAATATATATGAAATATTGTAATCGAAATATCGATTTTAATATCACATCTGTTCCCTTACCATGCTGCCCAGTTCGACCTCCATTCGACGCGTCTGGAGGACTATTTTCTTGATTCTTTTTGCGCTTGAACGATAGCTTCCAACTTTGCTCTGCTTCTTCACCTTCGTCGCTAGACTCTTGTTCTCCTTTCTTCAGTACGGGCGCTACAGCAACATAATTGCCGCCCGATTCCGTAACAAAAAAGCTGTCTTGAACCATCATGGAGCCTTCCTCGTCCTCGTCATCTTCTTCCGGGGGTTTCAGGTTAACGGGCGTTCCCTTTTTGTTGCGTTTCTTTTTACTTTGTTGAGCAGGAAGCTTTGTTTTGGATTTGTCTTTCGATTTCTCAATTGGCCGTTCATCGGCAGCGTCACTCTCCTCAGTAGTATCATGGTCTTCACTCATTGCTATGCTGTGGTCGTCTTTATCCTCCCTGTCGCTGTGTTCGTCTTCATTCTCATTTGTTTCGTCCTTAGCAATGGATTTCGTGTTTTCCGCCGTTTTTGATTGTTTGTGGCTTTTGTGCTTACTCTCCTTCGATTGGACCTTCTTACCTTTGTCTGTGTTAGGTTTAGGCTTCTTTTTCTTCTTTCGTGCGGTATCATCGGTCGATTCACTAGTTTTTACGCGACTTTCCTGCACCACCTTGTCTATGAGTGAATCGTTTCGACGCATTTCAAACCGATCTACGAGCGACGTGACAGCGGAGCTAAGCTTCGAGTCCGCATGAAATCGTAGCATAGTGCGATCGGCTACCTCGGTCGACACTTTCGTTGATGGATCATTTTTCCGCAACTCGAAGCGTATAACATCCTTCACTAGTTGGTACGTGCGGAGTGATCGTGTGTACTTCAAGATGGCCTCAGAAGCTTCAGTTTTCTTTGCCGCACGTCGGTTATCACTCGAATCAGTCAATTTTTTTGACCAAAACCCTCGATCGCGCACCAGCTTGCGGACGATGTTCGTGCGGGCGGTTTTTACCAGTTTCCGTAGTTTGGCAACCTGCAAAAGGTGAAACTAGTTTAAAATTGTTCTTGGTCATCGGGAAATGGATTTTTTTCACCTCCAAACGTAATTCTTTCTGGGCCATATTTAGCCGGAGAACGTGTTGCTCGCGAACTGCCTCAACCACTGTTTGTTTACATTCTGTAAAACGTGACATTTTGACAGCCGCGAAGACGATACTGCATTACGCGTTACTCGCGATCCTACGAAGCATCTTCTATGAAGACTATCGAAGACACAAAAAACCCGAAATTTGTTAAAAGTTATTCGTTTAATGGTTTTCTATGATTGAATCGTTGTTTTATTAATGAGTATTACTGGCTTCGTTTCGGTCAACACTTTGCCAGAATAGATATGGACAGCGAGCAAATCTCGTGCCTAATGACCTAGAGTGAGGCACGTCGGATTATCTTCATATTCGCCCGTATTTTGCAGCACTCCATCCGGAGCACAGCGGAATGGATCGTTCGTTGTCTCGAGCCACTTTTGCAGCCGATCATGAAGCTGCTGGAACGTGTCCTTCATGCTGCTCTTGCCAAACAAATTTCTTGATTCCGTTGGATCCATTTTCAAATCGAACAACTCCCATTCTGGGCGCTGGTAATACGAACGCAGGGTTTTGTACCACGGCACGGCCTGCTTGGCGAGCGTCCGGTTTAGAATGTCCTGAAACGTTGGCGAAACGTAGAAATCCTGATCAATCGGGAACGGCAGCTGGTAGTTGATGTTGTGGATCAGTTTGTAGCGCTTCGTACGAATCGCACGCATCGGGTACGTCATGGTGATTTCGTGGAAGCTCTGGCTGGCGAACACAGCATCGTCCTGATTGGACGATCCTTGTGTCGGTTCGTGGAAGAGCAGCGGCAACAAACTGCGCCCTGTTAATGTGGCCGGTTGGGGATGCGAGATGTTGTACCACTCGAGAAACGTTGGCACCAGATCGAGATGGCTGGTCATTGAGTACGTTACTTCGTTTCGCCGACAACCTTTTTCCGGTGATCGCATAAACATGGGTTCTGCCATACCTGGATC
The DNA here is from genome assembly GCF_943735745.2 of Anopheles bellator. NCBI lineage: Eukaryota > Metazoa > Arthropoda > Insecta > Diptera > Culicidae > Anopheles > Anopheles bellator. The sequence continues at coordinate 26,501,834 of NC_071286.1, forward strand.
GTACAGATTCGTGCGGGCTGCGGGCAACGGTGGTCCGTTGTCGGAGGTATACACAACTAGTGTGTCTTCCTCTAGGCCAGCATCGTGCAGTTCCTTCAGCACGAGACCAACGCCTTGATCGAGACGCGAAATGGTCGTGTATTGGGCGGCCACATCGTAGCGTGCTGGTTTTGTGTCCGGCACGTAGTACGGAAGATCGATCTGGTCCCACACGTAGTAGATCGGATGCCAATCCGGAATCAGGCCCATACCTTCCTCACCCGAGCCCCACCGCTCACAGAAGCTTCCGTACTGGGGCGTAATGTGTCCGCACCGATGGGGATCGTGGAAGGATACCATCAAAAAGAACGAATCGTTGCCCGAGGCTTTGCTTTGCTGCAGAAATTCTCTCACAAACAGCTTAATCTGGGTAATGTTGCGCCCGACCTGATTGATCGGATACTGTTCCTCGGTACGCTCGTAATCGAAGCGATACGTATCATCCGGACCGATGTGCTTCTTTCCGATCAAACCCGTCCTAATGCCATGGCGCGTGAGGATCGAGGAGATGCTGTTAACTTTCGGGAGAGAGTTGAAATTATGCACGCCATTGTGCAGCCCGTACTGCCCGTTCTGATGCTCCGGCATGCCGGTCAGTAGCGATGCACGGGACGGCGAGCAGCTGCTAACCGAGGCGTACGCATTGTTGAAGATCAAACTTTCTTTTGCCAGCGCATCAAGGTACGGCGTCTGCACGATCCGGTTCCTGTAGGTTCCCATCTCAAAGCCACCATCGTCAGCTATCGAACACAAATTAGGGAAAATCGCAATTGAATGAACCATTGAACCAGCCTTTTTTGGAAGCTTTTTTTTACCCAGAAGTAACAACACATTTTTGGCCTCCAAAGAAACGGCAAATAAACTCAGGCCGAAGAATGAAAGCGCTAGAAACGACATTGCTCATTTGGCCACGATACTAGCGAGGTGACTAATGTTCCATTTTACATTGACGTTGGTTTTTATGGCCGCAATCTCGCGATCCCACGATCTACGTTGCCGCCGCCGGGAGGTTTCACCTTTCACTTTTCCGTTTTGTTTTCATCAGTTTTTGTATCCGAAACTAGAAACAAGCATCAGCAGGGTTGCGTTAGGGGGTTGTCGTTTGAATATTTAAACGATCAGCATAAACGCAAAGAATTTCAAACAATGGGCCATTTATAATTAAAAGTAACCCGTTGTTTTATGTAAGCTTAAGGTGAAAATGTGCCCTTTTTCAAAATAATGTACACCGTGAGCGGTTGAATTTTCGATTCTCTTCTGTTTCACAAAGCTTTGATGAGGCGTTACTTTCGCCCCTCGTAACGGTGTCCGTTTCGCCTGCGTGAAACGTCAAAACATCAGTGTTCGATCCAACATCCAAAACACGCAAAGCACTGCGAACACAACGTAGTAGCGAAACAACAGACCCGCACCAGAAGCAGAAATAATCATTGGGGTGACTAAACGGGTAGGTGAATAATTATCGTGTTTCACCATCGGGAGAGTTCGCACAATACGGCGAACTGTTTTGTTTGTGTAGCTGGCTACCACGGGCTCGACGTAGAAAGTAGAAGCAAGCTGTGACAACGACGAACTGTAAACATGTCGGAATCATACGGTAAATGTTCGCTCTTGTTCTGTGCTCAGTCGCTCACTGGTGCATGTAAAATATTCATTTTTGGCCTTTTCCGGTTTCATTTTCTGTTCTGCGTGCGTCCCTATTGCGCCCTTTACGGTGCGCCAGATTATCTGTTCAAGTTTCTCATCATCGGACGTGCTGGCAGCGGAAAGTCCTGCCTGCTGCACCACTTTATCGAAAACAAATGTAAGTTGCTAGCCCGATTTGACCCCCTTTGCGTACCTAGCAGTGTTACAGTTTGCTGGCACTGTGTGCGGCGCACCGTATCGTCCGTGGCTTTGTGCGTTAGCGCGCTGCGCTTACAATCGTGCCAAATGTGAAAGTTCCGTCAAAACATTGTTTGTTTGTATTTTCTCGTCCTTGACCGGTGGTCCGTCCAGTCAAAGAGGACAGCTCGCATACTATCGGCGTGGAGTTCGGTTCCCGAATCGTGAACGTGGGCGGGAAGTCGATCAAGCTGCAGATATGGGACACGGCTGGGCAGGAGCGGTTCCGTTCCGTGACCCGTTCGTACTACCGTGGGGCTGCCGGCGCGCTGCTCGTTTATGACACCACCTCACGGGACAGCTTCAACGTGCTGTGGAACTGGTTGAACGATGCGCGGACGCTGGCCAGCCAGAACATCTGCATCCTGCTCGTCGGCAACAAGAAGGATCTGGAGGAGGACCGCGAGGTCACGTTCCTAGAGGCGAGCAACTTTGCGCAGGAGAACGAGCTTATATTTCTGGAGACGAGCGCCAAGACGGGCGAAAACGTTGAGGAAGCCTTTTTGAAGTGCTCCAAAACGATCCTGGCTAAGATCGAGACCGGAGAGCTCGATCCAGAGCGGATCGGCAGCGGCATTCAGTATGGCGACGCGTCGACCCGGAATCCTGCCGGCGGAGCGCTCGCTGGTGGACAAACCTCCCCGAGGAGCCGCCTACGGCCAGACTGCGCCGGTGGTGGTGGCTGTCGTTCGTAGACGGTGTCCAAAAGGATGACCACATCACGCTGTTAAGGTTGGTAAAGTTTGAAACCTTTCCTCTTGTTGGATTTACCTTTTCGTCCGGAGGGGAAACCGCTTTCACCGAGAAGAAACCATAAAGATATCGACCATTTATACGCTTGTAATTGATTGTCAGTTACTGATAGATAAAACAAAACCGCCACTTGATAGAAGACTCGATGTGATCGGCGGTGACAGTATCTTCTATCGGTGATCGAATCTCAAAACTCTGCTAAAAAAGGAAGGGAAAACCCAAAAATGCCGTCGAACAATGAAGGACCCCTCGACCGATTAACGATTGTTTGTTCAGTTTAAGGAGTAGTATTCGAGTGTAAATTTACATCAAATTTGAACATTTATTCGGCAATCGTCGCACCGAAGCCCTGCCGCCTTTCGAAACGCATTTGAAGAGTCAATCGGTATCTGTGTTATGCTTTCTCTTATCGTGTTAAACTTTTGTTTGATAAATGAATCTTACTTTCGGTGCATTAGTTATTCTTCCTTATTTTTCGTAGCAGAAGAACCCAAGCCACTAGCTGCACCAAGGTGTACCTGAAAGGTTATAGAAGGTTGCTTTTTGTTTTGCTTGCATTTCGGTTTCTTATTGTTTTTGCTCTCCATAAAATGTGCTTGTCTGTTATCGCAAACTATGTTTCAAATTGGGTGTTTACTTTTGTGCGGTGTGCGTACTATCAGCTGGTGTATGAAAACACTCGCTTAGGTGGAGGTTAAAATTGATTACAAACAGTGTAAGGCAAGCAGGACCACAGAGGGGCCGGTGCAGCCAACGGAGGACGTATTGTACATTAAGGTGCCTGGAAAAGCATGGGTCGAGTGATGAAACGAGAGAATGAAGCATAAACGGAATCACGAGTGAATGCGACAATTTCCAAATCTTTTTCGGTTGTCTTGAAACAAAAAAGCTACCCTTTCCCTCACAAATCGTAGCTGTTCAATGTTAAGGACAAAAGAAATGCCGATTTATACACTATAGATTAGGATTCGCCGGGTGGCGCCGGAAAATAGGACTAAACTACGATTAGAAAAAAAAAAGATTTTTTATCTATAACAGCGGACAGAGCCGTATTTACGTATGTTTCTTATTTTATTATACAAAAAAGAGTTTATTCATTCGGAAGCAAAAAACGTTCACATTTAGTTCAATGTCTTATAACAACACTTTGCAATTGTCTACTTACGGCATCTTAGAAGCGCTTCGGAATAGAGTTGATTAAAAATCTGCTTGAAGGTGCTAAAAATTGCACCCAGGACGTCCGTTTTGTAAAAATAACTATCGGACTAGAAACTAAACCTTTCCCTTTATTACTGTGTATTAGAAAATCTGAGTTTCAGAGTAACACAAATAAATGTTTAAACTTTAATCCGACAAATAAATCTATAAAATATGATGAGCAAACAATAGGTCCCGCAAGCGAGTTGCAAACGGTTAAATAGCATTTTAAATCTCGCGCGAACCCGATTAAAGCTCCGAAACTTTAACCTGAAGCTTTAACGTTTAACGCAAAAGCTCGACTCGAGCTTAAAAACGGGTCCGGCGACTAGATCGCTCTTTTCACATGAAAAAATTACATTCAAAAATTCAAAATTCAATAGTATCAAAAGTTTGTATGTTTTTAAATGATTATTTCGTGCAACGTTAAGGCACAATATTCTATCGTGGATAACTGAACGTGTTATCGGTCCACCCCCGAAACCCCCGCTGATAGAGTAGTCGGTGACGTTCTTCGTTGTCAGCGCAGATGACCAGGGTTCTCGAATCCCGGGATCGGTTGTCACTCAACCGGCCATGGTTTCGATTCCCGATACCCGGCGCTGACAAAGAGGGGGTTGGCGCGGGAGCAACAACCCCGCCCGTAAAAACGATGTTACAGATAGCACCAGGGATAATTGACAATAACAATTGTCTCTGGTGCAGGCCAAGACCGCAAAGCGGTTGTAGTGCCAAAGAAGAAGAAGAAGAAGAAGAAGTTATCGGTCCACTTGATCCCCAACGTTTTAATGGTAGATTTTTGATAAGCGATGATCTTCGATCTTCGATCGATCGATTAATTAAAGGCTGAGAGACAAAGCAGGTAAATCAACCACGCTGTACAAAGTAATTTTTGTTGTAGAAGAATAATTAAATATATTATTTTAGGTTTTAACACAAATTACTAGAGGATGGTATGGAATACGCCTAGAAAAGTATGTACCTAACCACCCTATTATGAAACTCGAACTCGAAACTCGAACGGTCATTTGAGTTCATTTTGCTGTAGCTTTCTCTTTCTGCCTTCTCGATTGCTGTATTCTGCTTTCTCTCTTACTGTGTTCACTCGATCGAACGATCGAGTTCTTGATTCGAGTTTCATAATAGGGGGAATAGTGACTGAAAACTTCTTCACCCGTTCGCGGAACTGGTGAGTGCCGGTTTTTGTCTTCCCTAAATCCAACAACTACGGCACATCACTGTATATTGGCTCGGGTTCTCAAAATTGTTCACTGGGTTGTTCGGGTAATTCATTCTGCGGGGCCACACGAAGCGTAAATCGTACCGCAACAATTTAATTTGGCCCGAGAAAACAGAAATAGGAGAGAAATGAATTGATTTCTGACTATTTTTGTCTGTTTTTACGATTTGTTGCTATACCAGCAAATAAGAATCGGTCGGTTTGCGGTCCGTTTGCGCTCGGTTTGCGGTCGCCCGACACATAAACGTTTTTGACAGAAGCGCAACAGTTTGGTATTAATCTGAAATGCAAAAACTGTTACGCTACGCTTCGTCTGGCGCCGCAGATTGAGTGGTCCCCGCTCCTTCGGTGGAAAGCAGTCGGCTCGGCTTCAGTCGTCGTCGGCGTGCGGACGCGCTCTGTTCGCGCTGTGTTCTTCTGGCTTCTTCCGTGTCTCGCTGGCCAGCCGGATGTTGTTGATTTGTGCGTTGTTGCGTCTCTCTCCCTGTGCCTCTCTGGATCCTGGATCGCGCGAGAACGCACCGGCTTCCGAATATGAGTGAAACGTGATCCGAACGAACGAACATCATCTCGACACATCAGCCCCACTCAGTAAAGTGGTGCACGGCAAGATCGAGGCATTTAGCGACTCAACGACAACTAGCCCACGCGGCCGTCGGATGCTGGAGGCGCCGGCAACGCACTAAACGCGCCAAGGATCGTTTGCCGTTTTGGAGCAATGAAGTAGCGCCCGGCGCAAGTGCGAGCTTCCACCGCTTTTGGCGGGCTGAATTTTGCTCAGGTTGCGGCCGTGGAAGCTGTGATCACCTCACGCTAGTGCGGGCACACGTCTTCCATGTGGCCAGATGCTTTGGGTGTTCAGAGGCAAGTGTTGCAAGTACGAGCGGCATTCGAGGCTCGAAGGAATCAGCAATCAGGAATCTTTGGGACCGACGGTGATACTGTGTCCAGGCAGAAGATTATTGTTGTGACGGCCCTGTGTGCGATTGTCCTGTGCCCCGTGTGTTTGTGCGCGCGCGAGGGTTTGGGGGCTGCTATAGCAGTTGTTTTTGGGCGTTTTGACATTTCAATTGAAGAACCGGCGTTGCGTTTCGAAAGGTAAGTGATGTAAAAAGTTGCTCTTGCTACCTGCTCTCGGTGCACATTGCTCTTGTGGAGGTTTGCGTGGTATTTTCTTCAAGTAAGATTTCTACCGGATCCACTTCATTGTTTGTGGTTTGTCCCATAAATCTTCTGTTCCGACGGAGGTGATTGCCGAAATGGTCTTTAACTACATAGGATCACCCATTGACATCTCTAACAACCACTCCGTAGTACCATTCTTGTGCATTTTTCCTGAAGAGAACTTTTTGACCGATTCCAAAAGGAGTTATAGGTTTTGCACGACGATCGTAATACGATCATTTTGAGTTGCGCGCTTTCGCTGTATTCTGTGTTATATTATTTATTTGTTGTATTATTTGTTGTTGGCACAGAAGTGACCGGTACGACTTATTTCAAATCCAAACCAAATCAAATTGCGTAAAATTGAATGAAACAACATTTTCTTTATGTGGTGCGGCCCGTATGCTAATATGAGTTTGAGAGAGATTTTGAGTGAATTTGACTAGATATTTGCATAATCCTAAAAACCGGGACACATCAGTTACATTTGTTGGCTTGGTCATTTTCGTTATAACGTCAATATCCTTTTTGAGTGGCTGCATTTTTCCACATTCACTCACGTTTCCCATAAATTTTATGTTTTTGGTTAATCGGTTAATGTTAAATAGTCAAAGTTAATCGGCAGTTTAGCAACCAGAGAGCCAGAGCACAATTTTGGCCAAACGGAATGAAATCGAAACATTTCTTAAACGTGTACTGGGAATGAGGAATGGGAAATATGCGACAATACTGTGTGAAAATGATCGTGGTCTAAGCGTGGTGAACTAGTTCAAGCGGCGTCCAAACCAGAACTCACGGCCAGGAAGGTTCTACTGGGTGTACGGTGGGATTTGAAAGGAATCGTTTAATATGAATTGGTTTCGTATGAAACTGAGATCTGAAAAAAACAAAAAATGAAAAACTGAGATCAAAAAAGGATTGTAAAAATGGATTGCTAGAGTTTTTCGCCAATAACGACCAAGAATTCTACAAGGGAGGCATTGTGATCCTACATTTGAAAAGACAACAAATTTTCCAACAAAACGATACATATTTGACGTAAGTCACAGCACAGCAGAGTTCACAGCACTTCTGACAGCATGCATTAGGTTGCCTTTAAATACGTCCGTTCTAGTAGCTATCTGATCTTGAACTAACTTGACGCAGTCCTCTCTATTAGATTCAATAATACTCACATACTTATTACTTACTATACTTATTCATACTTCATATCGATCATACTTATTAGAATTAGGCGAGTGATAGCACACGACCGGGCAGTTCACTGACGTTACTAGGGAGAGTAATAGAGCGGCCGAGGGCCGTGCGAACGATTTGTCGTAGACGAAAGATTGTTTCTAGAGGACGCGGGCAGTTCTACCTGTCGGACCGGTAGGAGCGTAGCGGATCGGCTGGCTGTGTTAGAGATGTCACAGGTTTTCAATTCTTCTTCACCGGCGGGACCGCGGATCGGGAGTGAAGCGTTTTCGTTTTCGCCACACTTTTTGCCATCCTCGCTCTGCGCGAAACTGGTTTGCGCGGCTGGAGGCGCTTCCCGTTCGGCCACCGAATCGCCGGCATGTTCGACTTGCGTACTGGGTGGAAGAAAAGTGGCCCGGTCTCTGTGTGCTACGCATACGCCGCGCCCGATGTTCGTTCCGCCAACCCGCGGAGATCGGATGATGGAAACGACGACGGATTGTCTTTTAAGTTTAGCCGATCGGCCAGGTACGGCACTGCAGCCGCTCCTAACCGGTTGTTGCTGCGCCCCGGGTTCAGTTCGGTTCGGAGATCGTTAACACTTTTGCGAATGGCCACCGCCGATCGACGGTGTTATTTACTTTGCGTAAGAACTCATCCCTCGCTAGCCCGGTTCTCGTGATGTGTTCCAGCTTTGAAAACGATCATTTAAAGGCGATCGCGATCCGGATGCTGGGGTAGAGAATATTGGCCATCTGTGGTCGTCTTTCGGGCAGGTGTCTAATTAGCAATCTAGCTAGTTTCCGCCACTTTCAATAGCAAGTCCGTCCGTGTCATCCACTGAAGTCGTTAAAAAGAAGCCACTAACCGCTTGATTTAAACTACGAATACTGTTAATGTTGGAATAGACTAAAAACTTCGATGCAAGGAAACAAGTACGTAAATTCCGGTCCCAACGTAATCAACATGGAGAACGGAAATTCCGGCCACCTTTCGTTGATTTCAATGGTTTTGTTCAGTTTAATTTGTCGTCCTCCACAATAAACGGGTTGGGACCGGAATTGGAGCGGATCGTGTGTCGAAATCAAGCCACTTGCTGGTCGGGGCGGATGCTTCGTCTACGCCCGTGACCGTGCGTATCCCTTACATTCCGCAAAGTGGAACAAAAATATGTGACAATAAACAAAATGCAACCTTTCTTTCCCCTTTCGCGTTGTGGCGTTCGTGAACCCCGCGTTCCGTTTGCTCCCGATGGGCCGATCACGAAGGGCCTTGCGATCCCATCCCCAACCGGGGCACTGCCACCGCCTCTAGCCGGGGTAGAACATGACCAGAACAGCACTTTCCCAACAACAGCAGCACCAGTGACGGACGCTCCGCCCGGTCACCGGTGAAGTTTACGCGCTGCACACGCAAAAATACGCTACTGCAACCTGCATAAGTCGATCGGTCGTAACGTGGTGCCCCCTCACCGGTGGCTTGCTGTCCAGTTCTTGGCGTAGCACCGGCCGAAGAAATGCAGCCGAAGTGCTGATGCCATCGGTTTTGGGGCCGTTCCGCGCCGTGCCGAGGACGAGGTAGGGCTAGGTTTTCGGCGAGTGAAATCGTATCCGAGAGCCTCCGGAGCAGATCCTTCGCGCGGGTATGTGACCCGGTTGGCCCGGCACGGACTTAGGGACCACCAATCGGACCACCGACCGACCGCCGGTGGATTAATCAATGGGTCGGTTGTGGGAATCGCAATGCAGCAACGGCCGGCCGGGGGCGGGGACTGGCCCCGGCGTCCGATTTGATGATCGTACAACAAATTTATGTTCGTCATCATTGTTGGTTGGTGCCACTGTTGGCTGTGACTTTGATTTGCTTTTCAGCGTGCTCTTCCTGAGCTTCGTATTTTTGCGACTTGGGCGAACTATTTTTATGATGGTTTAATGAAATTTCTAAAATGCTTACCAAAAAAAAACAGTACATAATTTTCATTCAACTGTCAAAATTCCCGGTTGTTTCTCCGTAGGATGGTTGACCTTATTCAGATAGAATTTTAAACGAGTTCCGCATCTCATTTCGCTTCGAAGCTGTCTTGGCATTGAAATAGCGGCTGATGGCCGGTTTGTGTGAGCCGTACAACTGTCACTGCATGTGAGACCGGCAGGTGCACACGTGGCTTACGCGTTGCACTTGCGCGTGAGAAGGTAGCTCATGCAATTATTTCCAATTAGCCATTAACCCAAAATGTGCGCAACGATGCACCGTGCACTCCGCGCGAACTTGAGACTGATGACGGCGAGCGTTTGAAATCCAAGGACGAACCTTGGTGTAGTGTGAGTGGGGCCGACCGACCTGGGGATGTGATTTTATTCGTTTTTTCATTCAAATACTGCATTTAAAAAATGCATACCTTATTTTCTGAATCAAATCATTGAGCTATACACCAAAATGAGAATCGACCACCGAAAGCGATCGATTTCGGCGCTCTGCTTGCTGCAAAGGTTTTTCCAAAGGTTTTTCTCACTCCCGGCACTGGGCCCGGTACTGTTGTGTCCCAAATCCTCACACAGCTCACACGCGAACGGTAACCGATGGCTCAGCTGTTCTTAGCCACCGACAGGCCGGCCTCATATCACGGACTGGCGGGCGTGCGTTGTTCCGCGTTACCGCGTGTTTTGTTTTGTTCGCTCAAAAGTACATCAAAATAGAAACGATTATTTTTATTTTCGCTCTGCTTTGTTTACTGCTCTCCTCTCGTTTCCTGCGCTCCCGAATATTTACGGTGTTACAACAAGCCCCTCCCCGCCGCCGCCGCCACCCAGGGCTGTATTTTAAATTGTATTTTTTTTGTATTTATGTTTGCGACTTGCTGTCTGCCAATGTGGTGGCATGTCGAAGGTTTGGCATTTTTTGCTGACTCTTCCCGACTTTGACTTTTCCGATTAAATTTTCCCTTGGTCCCATTTGTCTTTTCTGCGTCTCTCGCTCACTCACGTCGACAGGCCTCCGCGTGCGTTCTTTGCCTCGTTTTCCCCTTTTGGGCGGCGAAGAAAACTGAAGAAATCCCTGGAAACGAAATACGTAGTAATTTGAATGATCGCGGAAAAGTGGCCTCCCGACTTCAGAGGCGGCTCTCGGGCGTTGCATCATGCATCGTCCGGGGCGTGCCGCGATCGCTGATTGATCTGGGCCGGGAAAATCCAGCTGGTGCGGTTGCGGATGCGATTGATCGGGGAGAAAACGATCGGGGGCCTGCCCTTGGTATTGGCACGGCACGCACCATGCGGCTCCATGCCGGCGGTCGCCGGGTGAATTCTCGAGTTTTCAACGCTGAAGGAAACGCTTAGCCGACGAGCCGGTTTGCTCATCTGCCGCCACCAATCTCGGCAGTTTATGGTCTTCATCTGCCTGTCAGGTCACGAGATATTACTCAATACCTTCAACCATACCAACCCCACCACGGAATGGAGAGTAGCGTAGGAATTGAGGCCGCAAGAGCCGGCAACCGAAAGAGCCTGACCTACCGGTCCCACTCCCACTGGCGCCAATTTTCATCGCGCTTGGCCGCACGCTTGGCCGTGTGTAATCGTAACCGCAAATAGAACGCCAACATACAGGAAGGGGGAAGCAAAAGTTACGCCAACGCGTGATGATGCCGGCCGGGGTGTCCCGTTTTGGCCGGTGGCCCAGCCGGCCCAGCGTTGCCAACGTGATTCCGCAAGGGAAACAAATAAAATCCGCGCGCGAGGATCTGCGGATGTTGTGGTTCCGAATTTAAAACAAAACGTTTGTTTGAAAAATTTCAGCCCAGTCGACTTATTCCAAGTCTGCGTCAGGCTGGCGCTAGACCGTGTAAATGAAACGGGAACTGTTATGGGAACATGGTTTTAAAGAAATAAGGGAAAGGCAGTTCAAATTTTGCCACTCTTAAAGAGGTTGCACGGGTGCGCATGTTACCGAAGAACCGAAACAAGCCGGTGGCGCCGGTCGAGAACACCCCTCTCGGGAGTAATTAATATTGCAGCGAGCCACCGACAACAGGGAAGATCAGCAAATCTGTTGGGGATTTAAATTCTGCCGAATGGTACACGAAAAAAAAAGAAGGAAAATCGCACGCACCCACAGTGGGCCATCTCCCCAGACGACGCGGGGATGTGTAACCCGGTGTTACCGATGTTTCGGCTTTTTATGATCGCATTTCGAATAGCTTCCCCGGCGCCGGGTTCGCACGCACACCGACTTTCCTGGCGGCCCCGCCTTGTGCATTGCTCATAAATTATCGCGACAGCAGCATAAACAAATCACCATCGCGCCATCCACGGTTATGTACCGACCGGGACCCAGCGTCGTTTGCGCATTTTTCTTCTCCGCTGTTGGGAACTTCACTTAACGTCTTGATTCTTGCGCTGCGTTGCGTTTACACTGGGCTAAAGGTTCCTTGCTTTTCGATTTCGATTTCGATTTCGATTCGATTCTTTGCTGGTTGGCCACATGTTCGGGTTCTGGAGATCTTGCCCGGTCCAATGCAAAATCAGCTCCCAACATTGACGCTGATCCGCGTTGTGTTGACATCTTTATTGGTCCGTAGATCCGTTCGGTGTTTTTGTTGCCCCCGTTCTTTTTCGTGGCGTCGTTTCAATCGGCACCAAATTACTTTCCACGGCGACGTGTGAGAAGAGATCGCGAGGTGAATCATCGCTGCGATGCAGTGACTGTGGTTGGCCAGAATTCGTTTTCGTTCGGTTATTAAAAAGGACCGTGGAGGTTTGCCCAAAATTTCATTAAATCCGGATCGACATTAAGGGCGTCTTCTCTGTCATTTTCTTCGTCGTTAAGCGGGGACATAAACGCAGACGCCGCGGCTCCATACAACCATCTTTATGCACCGCGCCGGAGTTCAACATCCTTGTTAGAACCATTGTCCTTGTGGAGTTGTGTTTGTGGTGCCCATCATAAATCATACGCGAAATCGTGTTACGGGCTAGTAATAAAAAGAGCAATTACACGCTCGATTTGTCACTTAACCGGCCGAGAGACGCATGCAAAGTTTTCTGCGCGATGCCAGTGCTTCATCTGCCGGGACCACCGTCGTCTCAATGAATATGCTGATGATTGACGAAGTGTGCCGCTTGCGATCCCGTTTCTTCCTGGTCCCTGGTGTCGGACGGTGTCCTGTGTGTGTGCCGTTCCCGGACCCGGGATTGTTTCATAATCATTTATCTCAATTGCCACGCCAATTGCACTCCAGAGGTGGTGTCATTAAGTGGAAAAACATAAAGCGATCCACGCTCTCTCGGCACTCAGTGGCAAGAAGTAATTACAACGCAAACGCATTTTGCGCCACCCCGGGCAACCGATCACCGATCCTCCTCCGGCCAGTCCCTCCTAGCACACCCTCTTGCAAGCGATCGAATGCATCGCCGCGGTGGTGGTCCTTCGCTTCACAAGTGCCCCGATGATGGTGCGCCTTGAGAGGACGTTCATTTGTGGTGGATTTTCGCCTTCGCCGATAGAAAACATCCGGCGCCTTCGCATCCCGACGGTCCGACTCCAAAGTGTCTGGGGGCCAACTGGAGTAGCGCGTGGGGCCGCGGTGTCTTCGTGTCCCATTCCGACGGTGGCAGGAGTGAAAGCAGTGTGAGACAACCATTAATATCAATTTAAAATCCATTTTGAGCGTTTTTCAATTTTTTGCACCAGCGTGCCCTCGAGAAGACCTGCGCTCTGCGTAATGGAGATTTTCCGTGGGATGTGCACTCTATTTGATTTCCGATCCGACGTCGCAGACGTGTCAGCCGCGGACTCCCGCGCTGGGGCACTCCTTTTGCACCCTTAATCCTGTTGCTCCACTTTCGCTCAAGGCGACGCGACATCGGATTTTCGGATCACAGTCAATTAAGGTTACCCCGTTTGTTCTGTTTGTCTCGTGACCTTCGGCTGCAAGTTGATGGATTTATGATGGTCAACCGTTCAATTGGACGTCTTGTGGCGATAAAAATGGCCGTAAGGGACGTTGGGGTAATTATCAATCAAGCGTAGCGAAGCGATATTGTGGATGTAATTTGGAGTACAATTGTGGAGAAGAAATTATCGTTTAAAATGGAAAATGGCGCCCGCTAAAGGGTGCTTGGGAAAAACGGTAATTAACAAGAATTTTTCGACCCTTTCCTGTCGGGGAACGGCACAGCATTCGATTCAGGCCTTCCGGTTGTTATTTCGACGATCCCGGCGATCGTGTGATAAAGATGTCCCCACGTCAGAGATCAACTGCCACGCCGTGCTGCTGCCGGCTTGGGTCGCGGATGCAGCCACTTAGTGTCCGAGTCACTGACCGCGATCGGGTGGGGTGGCGATCATAAATTCATTAACCCTCGGAGCCAGCCGATCGCGGATCCCGCCACTTCCACCGCTGGGCACTTCCCAAATGGAGATGTTCGGAACGGGTGATAGATTTGCAGGCTGGCCATCCATAAGAAAACGGTGTCGATCTTGGTCGCGGGACGCCACGGCGGCTGCTCCGTAAGCACATTCGTAACCAAATAAAATCGAGTCCCCTGCATCGTGTGCTGGGCGCGTGTTGTGGTGCTTGCGGAGTTTTGAGCTCTGTTTATCGTTGTTAGTTTTATTGCGGTTGCGTTTGGATCGCTCGCTGTTTTTCTTCTACTTGTTCTGCTGCTTTGTTTGCCGCCGCGTTCTAGCAACCGTCTTCTTCAGCACCATTTCAACATCCTTCCCGCGGCCGATCGGTTCTGCGCTGGCCCCGCCGAGTAATCGATCCTCGACCATGGGCGCAGCTGGAACTGTACGACTTCCGGAGTCGGCGTCGGGTGCGAACATACCGTGAGTGCGTTCGAGTTGTGGCGATGGGGTAACTTTTGGAACTTGCTGGGGAACTCCCCTGGCAGGGGAGTTGGCCCGGCAGGGGACCGGGGAGTGCAACTAGTCCAAACAAACCGCTGTGTTGGACAAAAACCGCTGCTCCAACAGCCCCAGACCTACTTCCGTGTGGCATCAATTAAGGGCGAACGGTGGTTGCGGTGGTGCGAGCGCCGCGCCAGTTGCCAGTGGACGACGTCGGTTGGTTGGTCGTAGAAAATGAGGAATAGTAAAAATGAAAACAATAAAAGAAACATGATAACATCCTCGGAAAACATAACCCGCTGCGTCCGCTGCCGTCACCGTTGTTCGGCCACCATCGAGCCGAGCCGCGAGGTGTGCAATAAACGGACGGGCCCAGAGTCTGGCCCCCGGGGAAGGGGCTGGCTGGTTGGCTGGCTGGTGGGGTTTTGGGCCAAGCTTTACAACCTAGTCTCCACTGGTCCAGAAAAGTCACTCAACTACTAACGGTGGATTCGTTTGGGGAACTATCCCCCTGGACTGCAGCTCCTGTGCGAGTCCCGATTCGAGCCGGGTACTATTCCCGTCGTCCGCAGGGTTCGCGTGTAGGCTGGATAAAACACGCCCCAATAAAGCTTGGGACATCAAAGACATTTGTAATTGGGCGAATTATAAATTGAAGCCATTAAGCCGTAACAGCGTAAAGCGGGTTTCTTTGGTGCATACCGCGCACCGTACTACTCCGGCCTAATGCGCTGCATTCATTCAAGGATCTCTCTAGCCGGGCACGGGGGAACCCAGCCAACCCAGCCGGAGGCAACTAGCAACAGCACGCAGCGGCGCTGGCGGCTCTCCTCAGGCTCCCCAGCATCAACGGTAGCTCGGCTCTGTTTATCCAGTTGGTGCTGCTGACGCGTTCTGCTGTGCGCGGGATCGCCGGTTGTCGCATGCGGCGGCTTCAGCCGAGCGGGACTCTGCTCAACAAGATTGCCGCCTTCGCGGTGCCGATTACGCCTAGGCCCAGGAGATACGACAAGATAAACGCGCAGACGCCGCGTGTAGTAAAAGCCGGGATGTTCCTCTGGACGTGGTTGATAAGATCGTGGCTGGTGGGGTGGGACCGCGTGGTACCCCCTTCCTGGGTGCATTATTTCTTATGTCAGCCCGCCCACACACCACCACTGGGTCATTGCCATGGCCCGCACGATGAGGCAGGGTGAGGGTTACAGACCGCTCTCCATTTTTTTAAATGCTGGCCACCGGACTCGGAATGCTATTAATATCTTGTAAAGCGCGCAGCACTGGCAGCCATTAATTGATGAATTTTATGGTCCTTCGTCTCTCTTGCGCACTCTGTGAGCAGCGATTGATGGCGTTTTACGACGTTACTGTTTCCAGCGGTCCCGTTCTGTGGTAACTGGTAATTTACTTGATTTAATATCACCCGGGACCGTTAGTTTGTTGTAGAAAGTATCTGGAGCGAGCTCACCGATTTAATTGAATTCCGCGTCCGGACACTTGCGTTGATTCAATGCTACCTGCTTTTAACCATTTTAATGACTTGTGTTTCAAAATGATACACAGATTAGTTCGAACTCATATTTGTTTTCGCCAACTAACCCCACTCACGGTATAAATCATTCCCATCGTGACACGTCGTGTCGCAGTTTGAACCCGATATTCAATTTACGATGACCATGCAGCATGTTGTCGCTTCATTTTGGCAATTCGCCCAACTTTTCGGATGCCGACTCACCCACACAAAATTGGGGCAACAAAAAGAGATGCCGAAAAAGAAACGTCGTTGCCGTTTACGGGATTTTACGGGTAACCGAGGCGCTTCGTCCTAGAGATAATGTCATAAATCATAACGATACACTAGTTCCCGCGGGTCGCGAACCTAATCTGATTATCGGTATGATTTATCGGGGCCCGACTCCGTCTTGGGCACGATTCTGCGAGCGAATTATGGAGCTTTGGAGCTAGGTTTCCAATAAAATATTCAACCAATCTAGCGGAACATAGCAGCATCCACAGATTCGTAGTCGCTTTCTTTCGGTAATTTCTTCCTCAGGTCGGACGGTTCCATCTCATCGATTAATCGCAAATAATGCTCCAATCGCCCGCTTGATGAAATGATGAAACCCACAACCGCGCGCACGGAACCCGCGCACTGTGGGAAAAAGGCGGTCATAAATCAACTTCAGTCATCAGTGAAACTGACGGTTTTAGTTATATTAGCCTAAAAAAGATAAGTTATCTATGACAAATCCGAATTTTTAGTCCTTCATGTTGCGTATATTCCGAGAAATCATTTGTCAAAGTCGAAAGAGTGATAAAAATGGCTCTCTAAAACCAACTTTTATCATCTACTTTAACACTTTGCAACGGTAATATACCAATATTATACACCATTCGAAAGGTAATGAATCCTTCTTTCATATGAAATAATTAAAAGTTTACGTTTTGCATTGCTAGTTCACTTTTTTCGGGAATTAGCATAAAAAAGTAGGAAAAATACAGTTTTTCAACTTTGGTAGTGCAGCAAAAAAATGTTTCGCGGTGTTCTGCCCAAACGAGACATTACAATTAAAGTTTGGACAATTTTAAACATTTCCAGTAAGTTTTATTTGCATATTTCTGCCACAAATTTTGCAAATTTCTACTTTAAGAAAATAATTCCTGATGCATAAGGAGACGCCTGGAATTAATTTTACTAATGTAGTTAAAGATTTTTTTATCATGGAGGAAAACATTAATGACGATATTGCGATAAGTAAGACGTCAGAGTTGAGAGCGTTCTGTCAAATTTCTGTCTGGCACGAACTGCACGAAATTGCGCAATCGAGCAGCTCGAACGCAGCGTGATTTAAATGTGTCGATTCACCGTGTTTGTGCGAGTTCATTTGGGGTGTTCACCGTGTTTGCGAGTTTACGAGTGCGACTGTGTTTATGAGTGGTGGGAACGCCTGGTCTTTTGTAGTATATGAAATGGCCATACAAAACATATTGGCCTTATGCCTTTTCTATTATTTAGATAAGTTAAGTGTTATCAGTGATCACGGATCAATCAAGTATGCGTTGCCGTATTTGAAGTGCAACGCCTAACCAGATGAGTGATGCTAATAATCTTGAAAATGGTTCTAGCCCGCAACCTTCTGCATTGTCGTACGATATTTCACCTCTTCATTCTTAGTTGAGGTTTGTGCAGTGTTTGTTAAACATTTCATATAAGACAATCTTTAACAACCTTAGGTAGGTATCAGAAATAAGCACTTCTGGTAACATTTGTCGTCGAATATTTTCAGATCCTGAGCGTGCGAGTACTGCTCTTAGTTAAAGATTTAATAGACAAGCTTAGGAATATCTTAATATCCATTAGCTGTCAGAAAGTAGTTAATGTCGCAACATTAGACACATATTGTAAAGATACATATAAAAGACTTTTAGGGCTTTATAGTTGGTTTAAAGTACCTGCTAAGGTACATAAAGTATTGGCTCATGCTGGGGACATAATACTACATACCCCTGTACCACTAGGTTGTCTGGGAGAAGAAGCTTTGGAAGCGCGGCATAAATGTTTTAGACAAAATAGGGCAAACCATGCAAGAAAATCTTCCAGAAAAAATAATTTAAAAGACACATTCACATTCGGGCAATACATAGTGACACAGTGACCATAACATTAGTTTTATGTCATTGGTTTATAGGCAGCAAAAAAAACATAAACTTAGTTTTCCGGATAAAGTAAAAGAATTTGTAATCATGGAGGAACACACTAATGAGGATATTGCTATTGACCATGTATTCAACCAAGTAGATCGTAGATCGATTTAAGGTTGGATGAAGACATAGACTAATAAGTATTCTATCAAACGTTTAGATAATAGTTCATGGGTTGGATACTTCGGATAGTAATAATTACTTGTTTCTAAATTCCCACAAACGGAGTGGGTAAAGCTCCTTGATCATTTCATTCCCTTTTTTAAACTCACAAGGCATTCGATTTGTAGCAGAAATTCGATATTTGCTTCTGCGATAGTGCTTTACATTTTTTTGGTGTAATGCAGATTGCATACTTAAGGCGTTTAAAAACCTTTAAACAACGAAACAAGCTTATTTAATGTACTTGAACGCGTGTATTGCACATAGAAAGATGAATTTAATCAAAAACACATGCAAGGAAAACAAAAACGTTGAAAAAAGTCCATAGATTCTTCCTAAAATTAAATATGTCCTTCTTTCCCATACAAATTCCCCACTGTGCAGCGGGCCAAGCACTTGAGCCAAAAGTGCGCCAAAAAGTGTACAAGTGTATAAGTGCTGCTGCCGGAGATGACCTTCAACTTGGTCTCTCTCTCTCTCTCTCTCTCTCTCTCTCTCTCTCTCTCTCTCTTCCCCAAGACGCTTGCTCTTCTTGCCGTGGCTATTAGGCGATTCTGAGATGAGTGCAAACTTTTACACCGGTTTTCGACCCAGCTTCTTTATCGTCGAACGCTTTTACGAACGTCTCTCTCGGTCCCTCGGTTCGCGGCGCTCATAAATCAGTTGCCAAGATCAAGAACTCGGGAGATAGCGCTCCGGAGGGGCGCACGCTGCTGGTGAAGATTTGGGGTTATGTTTAATCGAATCAACAAAAAATGAAGCAACACGCCCTAGGCCTACAGGAAGTGATGCAAATTCAGGCTGCCCTTGCGTTGTGTTTGGGCTGATATATGAGTCATCGGGTGGGTTCGGAAAAGTATCCTATTTCACGGACGACTTCGGAACGCCTGGCGCTGGGTATAACTGTAGCCGAATATGGGCGTGGAACTAGGGGTAGAGTTCTTCCCGGAACCTGGGGGATACAACACAGCAACCGTTCGGTCCCGTTGTCCGGCCGCATCGGACCTTCAAGTCCGACTGTTCGACAGGAACTCCCGGCCTCTGCGATAGGCGCTTGTTGGCACTACAACGGGACGACGGTTGAAATCTGAGACGCGAGAGCTCTGACATCGCCGAAGGGCAGCTAGTGAGTGCATAGACTTGTCCGTCGGCCGAAGACCTGTCAATATCTGCCATTCACCGGCGCGAGGGTTGAAAAATGAATGGACTCCTCGGGGCCGAATGGTATGAATGGTCCGGGACCAGAAGATGCTGGGCACGGAACGGTCACCATCCCTCGCCCACGTTGTTTTCGGTGATGGAGGTGTCAAGATAGGGTTACCTACAGGTTGATCCGGTACCAGCCCGGTGCATAGGAGTGATAACTAGGTTAGGGTTTTTTTGTTTTTTAAGAATGTACCGTTCGTCAATTCCTGCCCAACTTGAGTCCCACAAGAATGTCCGTTCGCTCCACACTCCAACGGTAAACGGGAGCCATCTGGGCCGAGTACGCCCATGAAACCTCGTGCTCTAGGTCGTCCGTTTCTAACATTATCAATGCAGGTTGATTTACGAAGACATATTTACACCAACAGCCGTCAACGGTTTTTACACTTCCAGCGCTTTCTCCTTTCGGGCCTGATACGGGACGGCCAGCTGATACTGCGGCCGGGTTTGTGCTTCGTGAACATGAATAATAGTCACCACATTAAGGCCACCATAAAACGGATTTCGCTCACCACACCGGGCCGGAGCGTTCGGTTCACCAGGAAAGCTTCACCCAGCTTCTAATCTCGGTTACAAATGGGGGGGCCGGTGACGACAATGTTGGGCGACCGTGGCCAACAGCAGCGGGTGACGCGGTTTTTACTGCTCCCTAGAAAAGCGATCGTAAAACGATCGCGTCATATCGTTTATCTCAGGGATATCCGATTCGTTGCTGGCTCGGGCTCTCTGCGGCAGTTTTGCAACACACCCGCAGCCAGCGCCACGGAGCTCGGAGCGTTATCACACGCTCGCCATTTATGACGCACCACGTTGGTCATATGTTTTCGGGATCGATGTCACCGAAAAAGGGGGGAGCACGCACCCAACCTGCAACAACAACAGCAAAAAAACACAACAAACCGGTACCCTTCGGCGACGCGAAAGCGATTGCATAATTCGTGGCCGGCCTTTCGGTCTGGGATCGGAGGTTCGGTCTCGATCACTCCCCGATCCTCGTGCACTTCATCCACTCACGTCCAACTTCACGGAAGTCACGTGACAGCAACAGGTGGAACCGGCCACGACCACCACCACGGCAGGTTCGGCAAATTCGGTTATCGGCCGCGTTCGCGTTCGGCGTTGTCCATATGTCACTTGCGCTCGAGCGCCATTTTGCAGCACTGCCCAGTTATGCACCGGCCAGTGGTCGCTTGACACGTGTTTCCTTTAACGCGATTGGTTGTGTCTCCACCGCACTCTCTCTCTCTCTCTGTCTCTCGCGTGCAGGCCACTTATCTTGTAGGAAGCGATAACGATAACGACGGTCCAGGTTCGGGGTTCAACCTGTGCGATTAGCGGCCACTTGTGGGTTTGGTCATTAATTTTATGGAATTGGTGCAATGCCACCCGAACCGGCAGTGTCAAGTCCTTTCTAACGCAACCGGCGGCTAAAAGGAGTGCTGCTAGCGTGAGCGTGCTATCAGCTCGTGAATTCACGATAATTGGCCACAGACCGGCCGATTCGAATGGCTGCATTTCAATTAATAATCGCAGGGCGAGTTGTTTTCTCGGGCGATTCCGTTCGGCCCGGCCGGCCGTTCCGATGTCAGGATGGCAAGGGTACGGACTACTTCGATTAAACCCCCTATCGGAGACCCCGGCTTCGGCCTTGCCGGTGAGACGGCCTTTCCCTTACGGTGGGCTGATAAGGCACAAGCCCCGCTTGAGGTTTGAGATCAACGTGTGGGGCAAGATCAAAGGACGTGGACGGCGCATTGATACGCACTTCCGGTTCTGTGTGGCGAAAGCCAGGACCGTCTCTAATGGCGGGAACCGGAATTACTTTCGCCGTTCACATTCACTGATGGCTTTATTTTTACAGCATTTTCGCACACGCAAGCGGAGCACGCGATAGCAAAACGCATTACGCGCGCGCACTGGTAATGTAAGCTTTTACCGATCTTCGGGGTTTCGGTGTTCCATTACTGCATCCCACCCCGCTATCGCTGTCTCAACAACCGAGTCGCCGAGGCCACGCCGCGGTGATCTGACATCACAGACGGAAGTGACGGATCGGTACACGTCTACGGTCTATCAGCATAAACCAAAAAAAAAACCCGAAAAAATGCTTTAAATGCTCTGGCTGCCACCCCAAAAATCACGGGACGGTAAAAAAGAGCGATGCCAAAAATAGTTCTGCACGCGCAAGCCAGGAAGGGAAAAGGAAAACAAAACCGAAACGTGCCAAAAAACAGCCTCCCAAGCCACGGGCAGCGTCACCAATACAGGCACCACCGCGCAGTGTCCGAAGCTGGACGGTCTGGAAAAGGAGTTGCTTGACCCCGCGCGAAAGGCGATCGCGCGTGCGCGCGCGCACGAGTAATACAATTTAATTTTAGCAACATTAAAACATTGAAGCGTCCCAACGCGCACGCAAGGCCGCGGGAAGGATGCGCTGCTGCTGCCCGGGATGGGCAGTTGTGTCACGCGTGCGAAAAGTGCTCAAAAACGCGCTCGAAACACGCGAATTTCCATTTCCCCCCCCCCAACCCGGTGGGTCCGGTGATTTTCGTTTTCCGGGCCATGTGGTCCATTTGGGTTGACCCCATTTCTAGCGCGCTCTTGGTGGCACGATTTCGGGCGCGTAATGGATTAGCGTTTAGCGTTTCGTTTTTAGGTTAAAAGTGGTCTCCTTCGTAACCCAATGGGGGGGGGGGCCCGGTTGATAATTGTTCGCCAGCAATTTACATCCAATTTACATAAATAACACCCGTGAAAGTCGGATGTGGACCGGGTTTAGGATTTCCTCAGTTTAATCTTGTAACATACAACGGGGTCCGATAAGCCTTTACCGCTTATATTTCTTGGCTCTTCCTCCTCGCTTAGCAGCTGATTGCTTAACCTTTGAATTCCCCTCAAATGCCTCTGCGCTTGAACTTGAGCTGAGCGGCGGCCGCCGAAAAAGGCACGCCAAACTCGCGTCGCTCGCGTTTCCAACCGACGGACCGGCGTTTGCAATTCAAATTGCCAAATACGTGATTTTATTCGTCTCTGGTGTGTGCCGGTCGCG
This sequence comes from Anopheles bellator, assembly GCF_943735745.2. NCBI lineage: Eukaryota > Metazoa > Arthropoda > Insecta > Diptera > Culicidae > Anopheles > Anopheles bellator. Next base: position 26,524,255 of record NC_071286.1, read on the forward strand.
CTCACGTAACGCACGGTGTCGATCCTCTCGCGCTGTGTCGGTCTCCGAATCAGCGGTGAGCAGTCATCATCCGACAATCCTCAAGTTGGCAATCGTGGTGCGATATTTTCTTCTCCGGACTCCGTTAGACGAACCTGAGATCCGTTCCGGTGAGCACACCTGCCAAAAACCGGACCCACCGGGAGCCGATCGGTCACGAAACATACGGCCGTTTTTTCGCTTTGGCATTGACCGTGACACTTCGCACGCAGGCCGATGATCTGGTCCGGGAAGGTGATTGTCAAACTCGCGATCGAACGGCCGAATAGGAGTTTTTGCGACTGGAGAGGCTCTCCTTTTCTTTTCCTTCCGTTCGGCAATTGTTGGCCACGGAGCCAGCCCCTTATCGCGGTTGTCGGTTTCTTTCCCGACCGGACCAGCATACCGAAAACATATGCTCGCTCGAAGGATAATGTAAATCAAACCTGTCCTGGGGGGCCGGCATCACCGGGGCACAAAAGAAGCCGCCTAAGAAATGGCAAATTTGCATAGAATGGACCGAGCGTGCCGTTTGTCTCGGCTTTGCGATCGTGTTTTCCTTTTTCGGGGGGGTTATGGTTTACTTTTCGAAGCCCCCATTTCGACGAACTCGCAGAGAACAGGAAACCCCTGATGCGGTCTGCGCTTCGCATGGTGCACTTGAGGCTCTTTTCTACATTTTTAGTTTGTTTTGGATTTGTAGCTTGGAAAATATCGATACCTCGCTCTCGAACCGAAATGCAGCTTGACACAACTTTTCGAAATAATTCCCTTCAGCTCGATTCCGGTTGAGTGAAGACGCTAAGTTTCGAATGTCTTGTGTTTAGTTCGTCCACCGGGGCCAGATTTGTTCTAACGCTTCCACATCTTTATTCTCGGCCCGCCCAGTGAATCGGGCGATGCTTTTTCGGAGTTACGTTTGCTGCGGGGCAGTCATTACGGCATCCCGACATGATCGATCGTCGGTCGGCAGACAATCCCGTCCGCCTGCGCCAACAATTCAAGCGAGACGAAAATGAAGACAAAACGCCTGGTCTCCCACGAGAAAACGAAACCGAATCGATGCTAAATGTCAAACGGCAAAAGATGATTAATGCCCCCTGGGTGGGATGGTGGCTGAACTCACCATGACGGTGATGATGGTGCTATTGGTGGTGCCAGCGTTCGCAAGCGTAGAACAATTCTGACAGAACAATGAAACAACCCTAGAGTGGGGAAGTTTTATTTTTCAGCATTTGGAGACATCTTCCCTCGACTGGCGCCTTCCAGTAGCCCCCAAAAAACCGATGGCACTCCTACTATTCGATTGCCTCACGTGCTGATCATTTAAAGGATGGTTCTGTTGCTCGACATAATGTTGTTCGTTTTCTTCAGTTGTTCAATACACTTTTTGAATAATTTTTCATTCCACAATTACAAAGTACCATTTAGCGGGCACTGATGTCTGCTATCGGAAGATTTGTTGCGACTCTTGACTCATTTTGAGAGCATTGTGCTTTTTATAGATAAAGAGTTTTTTTGTGTGTGCAGAAGGCATTGCGCAGGATGTAAACAAAATAAACCTTGAGAGAGATTAATAACTTAACACTCTTCCTTTCTTTAACTCAAGTTCATTCGTTCTCGGGTCGCGTCCAGGGAAAAAAAAGATCCGCAAGTCTCTGGCTTCATGTGTTGAATGACTGCACATGGCGGTTCCGGTGGCAAGGGAGAGTACACAGAGTACTTCCTTTCTCATCCGCCAGAAACCCTTTCCATATGTGGAACACTCGACAGGGGTTTGTTTGACGTTTACTCTCCAGACACGACTTCTGTCGACGACGGCCCATTGCGCGGTGTCTTGCGCGGACTAAGACTGTTCGAAGTCGGATCAATAAGTGACATGTTCCACAAAGTAAACGTTGCTTCCCTGCGGTCCCGCTCACCGAAACAGACGGCTTGGGGACAGGTCCACGCAAAAACAAACGATCTTCCCACATTCTGCGACTCCCTCTGTCCGGGATGCGAAGCGAGTGTTAATGTATCTGGCAAACACTTTTGTTGTAAATGTCCCATACGCTCTGGGCGTACTACTCATGGTGGGAATGGCCGTTCTGTGGTTCTTCAGCTTGACACGTTACACGTTCTGAAACCATGTGCCCCTGCACCTTCATGGACCTGCTGGAGTTTGACCATATTTCTCTTCAGCAGCTTAAAATTGTGTCGCTAACAAAGGTAGGGTAATTATCAAGTTCTCAAACGTTAGCTCGTAAATCAAATTCCTTGCGCGATCTCTACCAAACCGATCATTCGGTACAGAAAATTTACAGAAGAATAGAATCTTACGGACCACATAATGCGCTTAATTTACCAGCATAGCAGAGGATGTGAGTTCCACGGGATTCTAGCTCGGAGCGCTGGCCGTAAATAATCCTGATTAATATTCAAAAAATCTCGGCTCTGTTTTGAATAGTTTATGGTAGGAATAGAGCTCTAGAGCTGAAGGTGCTCTACGATGCGCACATTTGCTGGCCACTATGAATAGGATTATACTAATTTTTCCAACTTACTAACAACCTCGATTTATTTCTCCAATTAACACGTTTGTGTTGTAAATTGTGCGTAAATTTTAATTGGTCCGTCCCAACATCGGACTTGTCGTTGTTTTTGTGTTGCTTTTTTCGAATTGTGAAAACTTCTCGCTGGGTGTCCCATCAGCAGCAGATGGTGGTCTCCACGGTCTAGCCATAGCCGCTTCCGTTATCGTCATAAAATCACACGCGACGCACTGACCTCATTCATGGAACCGTGTTACGAAATCCCGAAGTCGTCCGTCTCATAAATGTCAACAAAAGCCAAACTACGCCCCGAGCTAATGACGGTCCTATGTGCCCGTTATAATTGAAAACATGCGCACGTTGCGCAGGAGACCAACTAATCCAACATAATCGGGATCGGGCCCGTCGTCGTCCGGGTGGTGCGCATATGTGAGCATAATAGCCCTCCTCGGCTCTGATCTTGTGCCGTGATACGGAGGAGCACTGGGGAGGGATTTATGGGCGCATCCCGCTTGATGGCCAATTAGTCATCGTCGAGCCGCGCTGGGCGCGGAGATCCCGGAAGTCTTGTTCGTCGTAAAGCTCGCTCGATCAAGTAAACAAATTGGCCAACTCCCCGTGTGGCGAAACCCGGCCGGCAGCTGGGCAAACATCGTTCCCGACATCTTCTTAGTATCGTTACGTTGCGGGGCCACCGCTGGGCCGGTGGGCCATACACTTTTTTATGTTTGGCTGCGGTTCTGTTCCGGATTTCTTCCCTCGTTCTTTCTTCAACTGGTTTAATCCTTCAAAATATTACTTTCCCTTCTCTCGATCGTGAACCATCATGCGTCTCCATTCGAAAGGTGCCAAATCAAGTCACCATGCCCATATCGGGCCGATACTCCTTTTTTGGACCTACCGTAACGAGTTGGTGGCCACGTTCCAGAAAGTGGATTCGATCTTGGCCAACGTTCTTCTTTTCCTCCATTGACCCAGAAGCGTTCGATCAGTGCCGTGCTTTCTCGTCTCGTCGTTAATGGTCCATTGGTGGGCCCGTGCATTACAACTATTCGATTGAGGCGACTCGTATTACAAGAATCGATCATGACATAAATATTGACAAACCAATTGTGCCGCGGCTGGGCGCGATCGAGGGCTACAATCTTCCTTTCAGCTCACCGAGACGTGTATCGACATGTGTCCATCAAACCAACCAAGCGAAGGTGCAGCCCCACAACATTGTGCCGGTCGCAAGTCTGAAAGGCGTAGGACCTTCCTGGCAAGGACTTTCGTCGTGCACGACACAGCACGACCGACACCGGGAGATCCGAGATCGACAGATTGTTGATGGCCGGTTGTGATAGGGCAAAACAAATGGTGATCACTTCATCACCTTTACCGCCGCAAAAGCTCGCGCTGAAGCGGTCGCTGCCGTCGTTTTGCAACCTTTCTTCCCGAGATTGACATTTGCGTTGATGGATTTTGCTGCAATTGCGCCACACTTTCAACCGAACCGGACTCTTCGGAGCACCCGCCCCCCCCCCCCCGCGGATCGATGACAGGGCACAATTTATAACACTTTCCGAAACCCGGCCCCATTAATGACGGGTGCCGCTTGCGCCTTTTTCCCACCGAAAAACCGCACCCGGCGGTATCGAGTATCGAAGGGCAGACATGTGTTTTTTTTGCAGACCATTTTGTCCTTCCAAGTCCTGCTCCATCTAGGGAGGGGTGCCCCTATTGTTACCCCGGCCCCGGCGGTGGCTTTCGCCTGTGGCTCGTTCTGGTGACATTCAGAGCAGCAATTTACACGCATCGCGGCGACTTGGGATCTCTCCTCTCGAAACGGGCTTGATGAATCCTTGTTGCGACAATCGTTACGCCACCGTCGTATAAATATGCGCATACGTTACTGTCTTTTTGGGCTGATTGGCGCCGAAGTTTGGAGCCCTTGGTAAGATTCAGTCTGTGGGCCAATGACTAGACAAAATCAGCTCGGTCCGATCCACGAGAACAAGAACGGGGCCGACCGAAGTGCATTCGGCGAACGGCCCAATGATTAATCGCCAAGCCGCCAGATGTGTTCCATTCATTTTCATTTTCTCTTGATGTCCTCACCCCGAACGCCAACGTTCATTTCACCTTCGATCGTGTCGTGCGGTTGAAAAATGTTGATCTGCAGAGCCGAGCAGAATCAGTGTCGATAACTTGATTAATGCACTTTCCATCCTTCGGCCAGCATTATGCGGCCGAATATCATATTTTTTATTTCCCATCCATTTTGGAATCCAAACTTTGCGCGCGGCCCGCACCCAACAGGCTTCACGGTGAATCGCTCGCCAAGGCCACGGTGACCGAACACAGAGAGAGTGTCCCATTTCTCATGGCGTTTCCTGGCGACATACGAACCCCAAAAAAAAAAAACGCAAATGAATTGGAAGGAAGGGCCCGGCTACAGCAACAGCATCATGTTGCGGGCACGTTACGCAATGCACGTTATTGTTACGGCCCTCCCCGGCCCTGCGCCCCTCGATTGCGACAAAGTTAATGCACCTTGGGTTGCAATAATTTATCGCTTTCTCGCCGGCCGGCCGTAGGTTGGTCGCCAAAGAAAGGGAAATTATGATTTTTTGTGCGTGCCAGCATCGTGTTTGTGTGTGTGATCAGGAACCGGGTCACTCCGGTGGTCGTCGTCGTGCCAAGGAAAGATGAAACCAATCGGGCGAAGGCTATCGAGAAAAATGAGTGTCTGAGGTGTGAGGGATTTCTAGGACTTCAAGGAAGCGGCGCGAGCCGCTTTTTGTTGTCCAAAAACCCATCCACGAAAGGATGTCGAGGTTTCCGAGGGTCTCGAAGGACTACCGCCGCGGTAGTCCTTTTGCGCTTGCCTTGCTAATGATTTATGCCTAGGGCGGCCGATGGGTTTGCTACTCGATAAATCGTCTCCGCGCCCGGGCCCGGGTGACAATCGAGCGTGTTATGGTGCTTATGCAATCCATATGGAGCATATTATTCGGTGCAATTCGCGTAAAGTAGTCGCGATCATTATTCAAATGGGCGCTGCCCCCGGGGGGCTTATTTTATTTAATGTTTTTCGGTGCGAAATATACGAGTACCGCCGCCGCTTTCAATCGCTGACATTTAAGTCACGACGAGTTGCTTTACGAGTGCGGGGATAAATCGGAGTTATGTCGCAGTATCCGATGGCCGGGCACCCACGGCGAGCAGAACAATCGCAATCGCATGATTATTGATTGTCGTCCCATTGTTGGCGCGTTTCGCCGCCAGAACGCGCCGAAGGCGTTGCATAATTTTCAAGCATCATAACTCACACACACCGCGTTCGGTTGGTGGACAAAGATATCGTCAAACAAATCATCACCTCTCGCGTGTCCGCGCCCCGCCCCGGTGGCGCGTCCCGTGGGTTTAAACGTATGTCTCAATCCATTAATATCCCCCCCAATAATCGGGCATTCCGGAGACAAGAGGGAAGGGAGGTCCACGGGCACGATCCATGCCGGGCGTGGAGCTTCTTCGCCCGATAAAAGCAACTCTCCTGAGTGCGCCGAAAAAGGGGGTCCTTTCTGTGCTCCGCTGACATTTTTCTACTATCAGACCTGCACGATCTGCGTCTGGCAACGAACCCGTCGAACGCTTGTCGGCCCGATGAGAATGTACGGCCGATAAATATTGCATTGTCCCCGGGGGTTTCGGCTCAAGGGTGCACAGGACTGCATCACCACCGGCTGCACTCGATTGCGATGCACCGAACAATGATTTAATGACAAAGATCGGGACTCATCCTCGATCGAGACGCTGCTCCGGGCCCCGTGCCGCGAGGATAAGCCGAGAGGCTTGACAGCAGAACTTCAGACATCCCGGGGACCCCCCGGAGAGTGCATTATCCTCCCGGCCCGCAGATAGCTGATGCAGATGCAGGCCACGTTGTAACCCTTTCCGGCTCATCAGCATGAAATGGCCATGAGACCGTTCGATGGACTTTGTGGAACGTTGCGTTCATTTACCGTCTCCCGTTGAAGTCTCTCGGTATCAACGCGTAATGCGAAGAAAGAAATAGAAAACCAGCTCCAGAACCCTGTGCTGTCGAGAGAAGTTTGTCAGGGACTGTAGTCCCCCCGCACTGGTCCATTTGTATACACATTGGACGTCTTCCTGGTCAGGTCCGTAGCCTTTCTGGCACCGACCGGTTGATGAGAAAATATTAATATAGATGTTGTGTACGCAACTACCGGCTGCGGCGAGGTTGACGCGGGGACCCATCAGGGTCCCCGTCGAAGATCCGAGACTCTCGCTCTCTCTCTCTCTCTCTCTCTCTCTCTCTCTCTCTCTCTCTCTCTC
>NC_071286.1:26531247-26565926 GCF_943735745.2 Anopheles bellator
TCTCTCTCTCTCTCTCTCTCTCTCTCTCTCTCTCTCTCTCTCTCTCTGTCTCTTCGGGTGGGCGTCCGTGCGGATTTTTGGGTGACTGTTCCGGCGGATGAGTAATAACCATAATCTTCGCTGACAGCGCAGCAGCCCGAGCCCCGAGGTGAGCGTGTCTGGCCTCTGTCTGCCGCTGGCGCGGGATTGGTTTGGTGTCGCTTCCTTCCCCTTTTTTTTTTTTTGGTGCTCGGTGGATGCCAACCCCGATGACAGCAGCCGCCAGCGAGAAAGGACACCGGGCTTTATTTATAGGGATCGTTGCCAAAAGGCCCGGCCCTGTCGGCGAACGCAAATTATCGAATCTGTCGAAGCTCGAACATGATCATCATTACGATCGACGGCCACGGAGACACGGGAGACAATTTACGTTCACGGGTGACAAACATTCGTTTTATTGCTTCCTTGCCGAGGCCTTGTCCGCTTATTGATTTGCACTACCCCGGGCTGTCAGGGATTTAAGTAAAAAACGATCGCGTCGTCTGAGTCGGAGATGCTGCGGGCACCCGTTGGAACCTCGCCATTCGGTGCGAAGCGATAACAACCCGTGGTCGGGCTCTTTTACGTTTTGATCATTTGATATATGCGCAGCGCGCAGGTGAAGGTGATTCGTCCCCGGCCAGCTGTCAGGCATCAGGCGGGCTTCATTAGGCTATCAAACGGAACCTGCTTTTTCGCGGCACCGTTAGAAGCCGTTTGATAAATTGACCGACATCAAGTGATAGGCCGCATCGCCCGTTGGACCGCGTGGTGATCAAAATGTCGGAAGTTTTTGGGGCTGACGCCAATGATAAGCCCCCCCATAATGGGCTCGCTCGGTTTGTTTCTTCCTTTGGCTTCTAACGGTACGCTAGGCCTTGTTCATACCCAACATTGGCCGGTGGCAGCGATCTGACACAAGATCAGAATATGGCCAGGGTTTTGTCGTGCGCTGTCGTGAGATGCTTAAATATTGCCAGATACTAAAATTTTAATTGAATTTTCCCAATTTCCGACTACTTCCAGGTACGTTTCCCAGGACCATACCAGGAGCATACCCCTGATACGGCGGTGCTGTGTTTCACTACTCTGGTAAAGTACTTTTCTGTAACGGCACGACCTTCATTCGCAATTCCATTTACACTTGGCAGGATTTTTCCTCAACACGCTTCGCAATAAATTTGGCTTAAACAGTGGCGAAGACGATCACACGATCACGCCACACGGATCCTCACGGGACTGTAAAGCTTCTCCCGATATCGCAAGCATTTCAACTATCTGCATTGTTCCTGGCGGGCCCGTCCCTGGCTGGCTCATTAGGTTGGCATTAAGCTCCGCCAACCGTAATGGCACTCACTCCGTCCTGTCTCCGATTACGGACTTGGCGGACGGGCTGCGTGAAGAATTTGCCCCAAGCCAGCGAGGCCAGTTGATGGGGGAATTTCAATAATTCCCCCCGTCTTTCGCTGATTGGTTTCCACGAAGTTCGCGATCAGTTCGAACTGACCCCCGTCTCCGGCGGCCAGTGTTTACTTGTTGTATCGGATTAACCGTGGCTTAGTAGCACCCTCGAGCGAGCCACGATGTCCCAGAGACGGTTGCGAACCGAAAATGGATAGAGACACACCGCGAGACGCAAGTGCTGAGCGGTTCCCATCGTCACCGATCGATTACCAGCGATCGCGGAATGCTACCCCGGACCGACCGGAGTCCGGAGTTCGGGTCCTAGACGGACGGACAGTATCGATTTATTTCATCTGCCAGCGAGATCGTCGGCACACAGAAGCAGCTTCCATCGCGGCATCGTGGCGCTGTCACGTTGCTTTATAAAAGACGTCAATTAAAAGTCCTTTCGGCCACTTGCGGTCCGCGATGACAGATTGTATCGACGACGACGAGCGTGGCGTCCCTTCGTGGACTGGAGATGCCAATCGTGTCTCTCTGTCGGCTTAGACAGCTCTAGACAGTGATATTTTGATCGCGCGTGGACTCGGGGTCCGAATGGCAGCCTAACCGCCACGAGACGTGCCCAACTCCGGAGGGTGCCGATCGGGCGGATCGGTTTCTTCACCGTAGTTGGTGGGAAGTTGGTGGAAGGTAGATCCGTAGATGGTTCGCCGGTTCTGCGCGTCACAACCGAAGGGGCAATCTATTCCGTCAGGCGTCTTTACTGCTGTGTAGCAATTACTGGCTGGTGTCTGTTGTTCGATTCTTCGACACTTTCTTACCCTTCTCCCGTAGAAGGCCTCCACGGAGCTTCCGTTCTTTCGCTGCTAATTAGGCGCACCTTTGGATTCACCTTTTCCCTATGCTAATTCTAATTCCCACTTCCGCTCCGATAATTATCAGCATGCTATGCGGACCGCGGCACCTCGATCGATAAATTTGCGGTTTGCCGGGCCGCGCGTCTTGATGGTCACCGACCCGCGATAACGCGGTGACCGCTTCGTGAAACGCTTCGTGTTTCTGGGATTCGATTCGCAGCGATTTGCCTCGTTGACGGCCGAAGGGGTCCGCCCCAAACCGCGTGAACCGCGTGAAGTCCAAAACGGAGTGTCGAGGCAAGCGAAGCAATCTTCAAATTTATCACCGATTATCGCCATTTGGCCGCAGCTTTCGATGGGGTCCAACGGCTGACCAACGGAGCCAGGCTTTCGTTCCGTGTAAATGTTTGAAACAATAATTCGTGCACCATGTTTTTACTCGGTACGATTCTCCAAAGTCGGCCAGTCGGTCCAGAGTGGACCAGTTCTCCTGCTGGGCCTAATGCCACCACCGTATGGCGCTCGCCACCGATAAACCTGCGAAATGCATGCGGAATTAATTTTCTGCGCAGATTTCGCCGTTTCGCCGCCAAAAGCTCCAGCCCGTGGAGGGAACCCCTGCCGGGCCGGCAAATGTCAATGCGAGAAACGTGCGGACGATGAGCCGGTGTGTTAGTCATGGTCTTAAAAGTGGAGCAAAAATTAGATTTGCTCCGCGACGTGGGCGTCCAGTCCAGTCCAGTCCGGCGGGCGGTTGGTCGGCCTAACCAGCCGCGAGAACTGATCATCTTCACTGAAGACGCAAGCTCGAGCAGTAAATAACGTGCAAATCGTTCCCCTCGGGCGGCTCAAGCGTTTGATGAGCTCGCGCTGCACCGAACCGAACACCTATATCGGCCGCGTTTCTTGGACTGCCAGCGCCCAGGGATAGGGACGGAAGTGAATGAACCCGGTGCGCCGGCCGCTGTTACAGATTCATAAACACCATAAACTGATAGAACTAATTTATCGCGCACCGCACATTCTAGCCACGAGGTGGCAATAGACGTGTTCCTCTTCTGCAGACGAGCACCGCCACGGGCCATGCACTTTCGGACAGCTGTTCCACCTCTACCCGGCCCTTCCGTTGTGTTCCGGCATATTTATGGACCGGCCCGAAGAGGGCCCCCGCGGGACTTACGGCCCGTGACCGGGAACCGGGTTTGAGAAGTAATTATGCGCATAATTCTCAGGTCACACCAAAAGATGTGCCGTGCCATCGTCACCGCCGGGATGTCTGGGCTCGGTTTTACCATCCAGCCAGAAGGCGAGACCAGGCGCACCAGATGCTTGCCAGCAATTTAACGGATGTCGCCTGGAGGTAGACGGTGTTCCCGTCCGTCAGTTACTCGCCGAAGTGGGATATTTCGTCTCATCTTGGCACAACAGGCACGCTAGCAGAATGTTTCCCGAGATGTTGACGCTCTGCGGGTTTCCGGAGAAACGAGAAACCGGAGATTCTGCACCTTCAAATGGTCCGTCAACTCACCAGTTTTGCGCAATATGAGAGCCTCGGGTTGATCTAAGGTACGTCTACCAGGAACCGGTGCAAGTCGCGTGGAGTTTAATTTTAAACTCGCACCACATGGCCAAAGTGTCACGCGATTCCGCAGAAGAGAACTGTTTGCATTCCAAAAGCCGTCGTCGGCTCCAGAATGCAAAATGCAAAGGTAGTCGTGTAGTCGTGGAAATGTGATCCGATTCCCCGATGTGGGGTGATGTTTTCATTACTGGGCTCCTTCACGGTGGAGTACCCCACGCAGGTCTTTGGGCGATCGATTCAAGTCTGCAAGTGAGTTTTTTAGGTGTGGGAACAGATGGATGTCTCTAGGGACCAAGCCTGGATCAGTCTGGATGCTAAATCGGTCTGGATGGTCTGGATGTTCTGGAGAAAAAGGATTTTTTCTTCTGCAAATTGGGTCTTTTTAACGATTTGTTTTTCCTTCAGTTGGTCTAAAATGTTACAATAATAATCTTAATTTCTTGTTCTACCAGTTTGCAAGTAATGCTCTTGCAATACTCTCTTTACCGTCTTATTTTGATTCAAGATCATGGTGACGAATCGACTTATTTCTTACGCTGCACAATGAGATGGGCTTCAAATATAGTAAATCTGTTTGAGTTATTCAACGATTTTCCATTACGATATCCTGTACTTTACCTACGATATCTGGTGTTGCTACTGGTTTTGGACATCGTTGACGAGGATCGTCTTCAAGGCTTGTACGACCACGTTTAAATTCAGAAACCCATCTTTTACTGTTCTAATTGAAGGCGAAGAATCCTTAAACACTTTCAACATTCGTCCATAACTAAACTAAACCTTCCAAAAATAAAAATTCAATCACTCTCAATCACAATACTTTCCATTGTAAAAAATACTACGATTCGTCGATACTGAATGGCTTGCAAGCAAAGAATGAAGTGAGCGATTGAAATGAAACTAAAAATAACACATAACAAAAACAATTAGCGCCCTCTGATATTGAGTGGTAATACTTATTGAACATTCTACATTAAAACAGATACACTGTCAGGATTCGAACTTATGAAACTTACGACATGATTCTCGCCGGGGTCATTATAAAAGGCGAACGCGCTCCCCACTGATCGTCGACATGAACGGCGTATTGTGCGAACACGCGGCCAATCGCTCACGATCGCTCACAACTTGTGCTCCAAACATGACAAATCCATTTTTGGGGACCTTCCGCTGGCGTCTTGTCGTCAGCCCACAGTTCCTCTCGCCTGCCTGCAGTGTTACGCACTTCCACGCCGATCGGGCCAACGCAACGCCTCCGGTGCGTACGCAAACACGCACACGCCAGAAGGGATCACGCACGAACGCACACAACTACGTCGGTTGATCGAATTCTCGAAGCGCTATTGAAAGCGAACGCTTTTAAATTTAGCATACTCGAGCAGGGTTAACCTTGAAAATTCGCTTAACTCTCTTGAATCCGCTCCGATCCTCCGGTGGGTGGTGGTGAAGTAGGTGGCCCGCCTGGCCCACCAATCCCCCCGTGGCTTCGCGATGGGTCTCTGTGTGTGCGTCCGCCGATGAGGAAGCGGCTGTCAATAACCCCGATGCGAACGGATCTGTCTAATGTTTCTTTTGGCGCACTTTTTGGCGCGATACTGGCTCGAGCCGCCGGCGTCCGGTCCGGGCAAGTCAGTCCTAGTGGAAGAAACTCTATTCGCGCCGCGAAAACGAACGGCAGACCGAATGCACTTGCCGCAGCATTTCAATCGGATGTCGTTTTCCGGGGCATGCCGATTACGATCACTTGTCGTTCTCGTCGACGTCAACGACGGTTCAAGGCGACATGGAGGAGGAAACGGTCCCACTGGCGGAAAAAGGCGAAAGTTGAACACTCTCCGTGGCCCTGATGGCGTCAGCCAGCCAGTCAGTGGCTGTCGGCGGGAAATGCGGAAAACATTAAAAGAAAACCCATCGTCGTCGTCGTCGGCCGGAGTGCTTAGACCGTGAGGAGAAAGACCGTTGGGGGGAAAAAAACGCGCCAACTAAAACAAACTATGCGGACCAACCCGGCAGTGTCTGGTGTATCTGGCCGTGGGCCGTGGGTGCGGGCGAGCTCTCGTTAGGGTCGGATCTAAAAGTAGACCCCGGGCAGTCTCTCGTGGGTCTAGCGGTTGAGCTAGACTAGACGGGTGCGCTATCTGCTTCGCAATCGGATGATCCACCGGCTGGCTGGCCAGATGGAGATACCGGCGGCCAACAGACGACCCCACAACGGGCGGGGGGCAGCGCTTTGAAGAGGAAAATGAATGTCCTGATAGCAATCGGATAAATGTTCTCGTTTTCAGCCCATCGCAGCGTGGCCAGACCGGTATTTCGTGCGTATCGCAATCGGATTGCAAGAATGTAATCGAGATTCGGTTCGCCAATTAGACTCTCTCCGAAGGCACGCGGCACCCCGTAGCTGGGCGGTCAAATCCTTAATAGGCTGCCAAGTGGCGCCTGATGCTTGAAAGAAGACATTATCGAAGACCTTCTGAAACGCGCAGACTCCGTGCTGATAAATTTAGTCCAAATGAAACAAAATTAGCGATCATTATTTAAATGTATGGTTAACTAGCAGAGAGAAGCAAACAAAAAAACAAATGGCCCAAGCTGAGTCAATCTCTCGACCGTCGGCCGAAAATAGGTGGTGGATCCGGTCCGGGTCACGTCCACCGCCTTCGGAACATCCATTTTTCTCTCCACACCTTTCACTCCGCGACTACCTTGCGGTGGCCTCCGGGCCGCCGCGATCCCTAATCCAGTCGAGGCGCGTAATCTTATTTTATCTAAACATTTATCTTGGCCCCTCTAATTTGGGAACTCTGGGCGAGAGGCGCTGATGTTCGCCGGTCGAGCCCGTCGGTCGATGTTTAGATTGCGGGGCCAGGTTTCGTGGCCCCCTTTTCCGCTGACATCCGCGCAGCATCCAGCATGCATCCAGCCAGGTCCAGGTCAACAGCATATCGGGCCTGGGCCTGGCCTGGGCTAGTTGGAATTCTCGCACCTCCTCCGGCCCGGCTGGCCCCATTTCGGAATGGCGGAGCGGAAAAGGTTGGCGAATTTAACAAACTTTGCGCAAAATTGCGAGCTCGTGTCTGGTTTTCTGGTCGGCTCCGGTCGGTTCTTGGGGCGGCCTCGGTTTTTCGGGGCAAATGGATGCAAATGGTGCCCGAGAGCGGCATTCGAGGATGAAGTATGTTTACATTACAATTTAGCGATTTTGGGGTGGGTTTTTCCTCATTTGGATGGCGAGTGCATTTCGGGTTTGGGCCGCATTTGGGAAGCCGGCCGTTTAATGGACTGCTTGATATTTAATTGGCGATCGCCATTAGCCGAGAAAGCCATTCCCGTCAAATCTCGGGACGCCGGCTCTCGGGCGGGACGCCCGTCAGTATGGGGTTGCTGGACATCGCAAGAACTCCTTTCCTCGGCCGGTTTTGGATACCGATTAATAACGGCCGTATTATGTGATCGTGTGAGGAAGGAAGCTAACTGACTGAAATAACCAGCCAGCCAGCCGCATCGCATAAAGTTCCTCGAAAAACTCCACTCCATAGATGCGAATTGTGTCGCAAGGAGTTCGGCGTGCGGCGTGTTTGCCCGTCGACCCAGCATCCTTGCACTCATTCTCCGTCTGGGAGGGAAAAGCAACTGAATTTGGGACGAAATTTGCATAAATTCAAATCGCAAACTGGGCCGACCGCGCCCAGTCCGAAAAGCGTTCGACCAAAAAAGTTGAGCCCGGCGTTCGGTCGTATCTCAGCGTGCGTATCCGTAACGGCTACCGTCGCCTAATGCTCATTAGTGGCCGCGTTCGTGTCCGTCGGCCGCTATGGCAAGGCATCAAGCTCATTAGAGCTCGCGTCGGCAGTTGGCCGGTGCAACGCCACGACTTTTCCCTGAATGGAACTGCACCACCATTCACGGTGGCCATCAAACCTCATAATCCTGTCACTGACGGTGCGGTCGTAAAAAATAATCCCCATGACCGGGCCGACGGGCCGGCCAGTTGGTGGACCATTGGGGGGTGAACACTCGGCACTCGGCTCGGGTGGGTGACACTAAGTGACACTCGCCGTGTGCCGTTCCGTTTCGGGGTGGGAATTGAAAAGTCTTGAATGAAATGCCACACCGATCGCTCCAGCGAGAGAGACGATCGGTCGCCGTTCATTCACAGGTCCATGCGCGGGGCACGTTCACGTGGACGGGGTTTTGTTGGCCGCGCAACCTCATCAAAGGTCCATCGAAGCATTGGGCAACGCTTTTGCCCGCAATGGAGGAGTGAACCCGGCTAACAGAAGACGTTGGCCGGAAGACGCTCATAAGCCCCCCGAAGGGTCGACGGATCGTTTCGAGTTACACTTCTCGAGGCGAGGCGTTCACTGTCGTTGGGTGCAGTTTTATAGTCTTGGGGTTCTATAAAAAAATGGCGACTCCGAACTACGGATTCAATCCCATTACGGGGTGGCCTCCAATATGGATCGCTGTGTGTCATTTCTAGACCATTCCGAAGCTTGAACTTTGATCGAGCTTTGCTTCGAGCTTGCCCTTTGCGTGAGGCCCGTACCGAAGGATCCCGCAACTCCAGGAGAGCTACTTACGGCAGCGATCTCTATAACTCATTACACCGAACAGCTAAAGCTTTCCGGGCGCCTCAGAACCGGGCCAAGCTTTATTCAGGGCCGATCGACCTACCGCCGCCTAACCGAGATTGATCTTCGCGACGTAACAGACCCTCATAAAGCCCCGTGCTTTGATTTTGACCGGCTTCAGTCTCGAACGCCTGAAAGGGATGAAGAAATGTTTTCGGCTTGGGAAGGGCCCAACTTTTGGTGGCAGAGAAATTAAGTGACATAGGCCGGAGCCCCGCAGCAGGTCAGTGTGGGATTTAATGTCCGGAATTAATTCGCAGCCCGCATCACGATCGGGACGATCCGATCCCGGAGAGGATGCATCGCCGTGGTGCTGCCCACGTGATGTTTCCCGTCGCGACGATGGCGGCAGATGTCTGCGCCGTGTCACATTGATGGATTATTGACGTGTGCATGCACGTTTGCGTAGGTTGCAGTTTTTTTTCCACAGCCGTGCGTGAGAAACGGTACCTCTCGCGCGGAAAACCGGTGCAGGCGTCGCGGCCAAGATCGGCTCCCCTTAAAGACACCCATTAAAGGGCGGCGAATCATTTATCTTGGTGTCGCCGTTGGCCGGGGATTCGGTAGGCGTCATAAAGGCTCACACGACTCCGCCAGCACCCGGTCGGTCCCTGGAAATCTATTCACGCCCGTACCGGGCCAGAAAAGACTCGACAAGCGAAAGTCACGACCTAATAATTTAGATTTATCGATCGAAACCGTTGCCGGTCGTTGCCGCCATCATCTTCAGCGATGAGGCGTCGTCTTGCGGGCGCCCATCAGGACCCACTCTCGGCCCGTACACTGGGCACGCACCCAACCGACCCAACGCAACGCAATAGGCATAATTGGATGGGATCATCAAAAACTGATTAAATGAAACGACCCAACCCCGGACCGCGGGTGCGCGCTTTTTGGGTGCATACGACGAGCAGTATTCTATTGCCCACATAATGTGTCGATCGTGTGGCCTTAAATCACTTCGTTAGCAGTTTAGCGTTTGATGGTTCGACCGGCGAACATGGTCGTGAAATGAAACATAAATCGTTACGCAGAGCGTAGGACGCACGTCAACGATAGCGGCGGTTGGTTATCATTTGGCCTGCTCGGGCCCCCGGCCCGCCGATTTCCGATGTTTCAATTGATGTGGAACGTTTGATCAATTCCATGTACCGCCTGCGCCGGTTGCTGGTTATGATTGATACCACAGAAGTGCGTGCCAACCCTACCGCACGGTCCTGCGTTAGTTAGTTTCACGTTAAACTCCAAAGTTTATTGATCTTGAGGATCGTTAAAATTGATCCAAGGTCTGCCCGAGATCTGCGAGATGTTGCCCTCCGTTCCCAGCACCATTTCTCTCCTGTCTCCCCGGGGGTCGCGGAGTGGTTCGAGAAATTGGCCTGTTTAGCTAATTCTTTAGTAACTGAAAGGTTTGAAACATACGATCATTATCAACACTGGCGACCATTAACCGAGGGGCTTTCCTTACACGACGGCCGCAGAGACACGGTGCGTCGATCCGGACTCGTCCAGTGCTCGTTAGTGCTTTCCATCAGCAGCTTCCATCTTCAGGCCATGATTTACAACCGTCAGGCTGCCGTTTGCTGCATCAACCACCGGCACCAAGTAGCGGGTAGCTAACCGATCTAATCTATTTCACTATTTCAATTATGCAAATTGCAGTTTTATCGGCCCCCTTGCGAAACGGGCCGGCTTGTTTGCGGACCCGATCGACGATCACAGAACGTCGGTTCCAGGTACTGGGGCAGAGGGCATCCTAGCGCCTAGTGTAGCTAGTGAATAAATTATGTTAACTGTCGATATATTTCTCTATTAACCGGTTAACAATCTTCCAACCCCATTCGGGACCGGAACCAGGGGGTAAAATGGGGCTCCGGGAACGCTAGTTCCAGGGTCCTCCTTTCGCGCAAACCTGCCACTTTGGGGTCACACAGATCGGCTGGCGTGTAGGCGTGACAGATCGCGCCCAACGGACGCCCAATCATTATTGCGAGCGAGCTAACGAGGGACTTGACGGCGTCGTCGAGCGTTGTACTAAATTAAAATAGATGTTCATTACTCATGCTGATTGCTGACTACGACCGAGCGACTGGAATGATGTCTAGCGGTGCGTCTGCACGACCCGATGGTCCATTAAATCCGGCGCTTGATCGGCTACTTGAATCGCGGATTACTCGGACGATCACAAACTGAGTACCCGATGATTTGACGGCGTTGCACAACACGGTTGTGTTTGCAAATTCGAAATTAACCATTTTGGGCTCAATTTTGACCTCATTCGACGGCGTGAAGATGGTTCGAGCGAAGATGCCCTGTGGTATTAATGTCCGCCGTTTATGTCCGCTGTCTGCGAGCCCTGTCGAAACGGCTTTTTTATATTTATGTTCAGCACGTCGATCACGGCTGGGAACCGTTGGGCTATGAATTCTCGCACCTCCGATGACCGATCCTGACACTGCATCTAGATTGATGAGGAAGTGGTGACTGGGATGCTATTAGCCCCGGCTGGGCTCGTGAGTACCGTTAGCCGGACTCGAAGATCCTCGAAGATCGCGCGACCCGGGACCCAGGGGTGCCAACGAACCGCATTCGAGGTTTGCGCTCGACCAGGAACTAAAACGATAATTTATGCATTCGCTGCTACGGTCCTGTATCAATTCTCACCCACTATACGCCCCACCGGATCGCGCTAATGAACCAAAGACCATCGTGGGGGGGGGGATGAAAATGATTGCACACAAAAAGCAACATATACAAAAAAAAATGCATGCTGTAAAACAAATATAACGCACACCGTGTGTCCGGCTGCGTGATAATAAACCATCGTTTTATGGTGATTGTCTCCGTCGCACGTCGTGAAGGCCTTTTTATCACGTTTTATGATCTTCCGCGCAGCGCAGAGTTTCTAACGATTCGCGCCATCATCGCCGTCTGCGGTGGGCCAGCCATAAATTGGTCAGGGAGCATCTCCAGGAAGTCGCGGGTGCGCACGGTGGATCCTATGGATCTTCTGCGCGAAGGCTTGCCTCACCTTAATGTGGGTAGTTTAATGTTTTCCCAGACATTCGAAGCACTTGGAAGTTGGAAGTTGCCGCAGTGTTGCAGTGATTTCTTTGTCAAAGTAAAGTGAACTAAATGACCGAAATCGATGATGGTTGGAAAAGAGGCACTCGTAAAGCATGGCCCACTTAGAATCGGGAACAATTGCATGATTTCTAGCAGCGCCTCTGGTGGTTGGATTTCAACAGTGTTGATAGTCATATCTTCAGTAAACATTCAACTTTCAGTGCTAAAAGTTTCATCTTAGTACGTGGAGTTTATGGAAAGTTATGCTTAATTGAACTCTAAAGAGGAAAAATAATTCTGCACACTCACGTCGAAAACACCACGTGGTCTACTTTAAAAATCTCAAAAACACAAAAATTTGCAAAATCAATTATATATGCTGTGCTTTACCGTTTCTGGGAACCCAATACCGTAGATTGAAAGATTCAGAGAAGACGTCGTAGTGGAACATACAATCGGCAGCTGAACTGGAAGGTTTTAAGATCAATCGAGGCAAATCCTGGACTTTAGGTTCGGGATATTGCAAAAAAATATGGTGCCAGCAAAAGTACTGCCTGGGAAATCTGTCTAGGAAGGGGCTACTGTTTTTTCCTTGCATGTAAGCATCCAAAAAGGACACTTACACAAAATCTAGTCATTAAAACACGCACTAGAAAGTTGTACGAGGAGGTTCTGACGAGGTAAATACAAAGGATGCTTGCTTATGGACGACGAAACATACGTGAAATTTGATTTTGGACGGCTTCCTGGACCAAAATTTTATCTCGCCACGGCACGGGAAAATGTCCCCTCCAAGATCAAATTTGTATTCGCCAATGAATTTGCACAAAAATTAATGATATGACAAGGAATTTGCACTTGTGGACAGCAATCAATGTTTTCATCACAAACACGACGATGAACTCAACTCTATACAAGGAAGCGTGCCTCAAAAAGCGAGTTCTATCATTTATTAAGTCCCACAAAGGTCCGGTAAAGTTTTGGCCTGATTTGGAAAGCTGCCACTACAGCAGGGATGTAGTTCTGTGATACTTTTACAACAAGGTGGATTTCATCACAAAGGATATCAACCCACCAAGTTGCCCTAGACTCCGCCCAATCGAAAATTATTGGGCAACAATCAATAGGAAGTTGAAGAAGACTGAAAAGGTGATGCGGAATGCTGCAGAGATGGCGAGAAATTAGATCAAATTAGCCGCTGAGGTGGACCGGAAGATTGTGCAGAAAATTATCGCATGCATTCCAAAGAAAGTTCGTGATTTCATCCGATGACCGACAAAACAAATTTCTGAAATTTTTCTCTTAAAGTACAATAAGGTACCTTCAATTTGACACCTTGATGTATTTCCTATGTCAAACCAACCCAGAGATAGAGCTAATGCAATTGTTCCCGATTCTAACTGGGCCATGCTTTATCCCCTATCCTCGTATCCAAGAGCGAATCGTATCCTGGCACTCCCTGGTGGTAACGGAGCGAGCTTGATGCGAAATCGAAACGAAACCCGTGCGGGGCCGGCGGTCTGCCTTCCCAAAAACCGTCCGCCCCATTTTCGGCAACAAGCACCGGGCGCGTGAGATAGGGAAAATCCGTGATCTTACATAACTGATCGGCACCGTTTGCCATTTTTTCGCGTGGTGGCCGATTCCCTTTTCCTTAATGCATCTTACTCGTTCGGCTGTTGCTTTTTTTGATTTTACTGTTGCCGTTACTTGGCGATTTCTTTTATGCTTACCGCATAAGGATTGTCCGGACCGAGACCGAGCCCATCTCGGCGGAGACATGCTACGGCAGTCAATAATGGGTGGTAAATGAAGGCATCATTACTATGCGGCTTTGGGCGTTGTGTTTCGCAAATAAACTTCACCGTACTTGAACCTGCTTTTAGTCATTCTAGTTACACAGCTGACACGTGTAGAGTGCCCTTTGGAATGGACTGTGGGTCCATTAGACCACCAACGGCGGACCACATGCGTAAACATGGCCAGCATACGGGAGACCCTTAAAGGGCCTGCACCGCGTACACCTTCGACACAATGTAGCTAGTTTGATGGGACACGTGGTATTTACCGAGCCGCCCAAGGTTGGTTCCTGGTTGGCTGCGTGCAGACTTTTGACGCGTCCGTCAGAAACCAGACCAGTTCGATGGCGATCGGGGCACGGGTAGCGGCAGCGGAAGATTTCATAACTGTTTAGCAAACACTTCACCACGTTCTTCCTGCGGTTTTATAATTTTAGAATCAACAATCGGCCACACGTTACAGCTTCCGCCTAGACAGCTCTCCGTAGCTTTCTGGCGCCGGATTCGGGTCCGTGACTCTTCGGACCACAACCGGGAGTGCTAGCGTTTCACCCGTGCAACGAATTTTGCAGCAATAATTGGCACATCCT
Organism: Anopheles bellator; assembly: GCF_943735745.2. Classification (NCBI taxonomy): domain Eukaryota; kingdom Metazoa; phylum Arthropoda; class Insecta; order Diptera; family Culicidae; genus Anopheles; species Anopheles bellator. The sequence goes on from NC_071286.1 coordinate 26,545,201, forward strand.
TTCGCGCAGCACATCGGCCACCGCCGGCCGATAGTCATTTCCTGCTTCCCGACGCTCGAGCGGCGAACGTTCCGTTGGCTACGTCAACGGCAGTTACAATCTTAGACGATCTTCGAACCCCAAGCGTTCGTACGCCCCGTGGTTTTCCCCCCCCCCGGGGTAACCCCCCCCCCCCCCTCCCCGGGGTTGAGAACGAAGTGTGGACAGCAGAAGCGGTGCTGAGCAGTGAAAACCGAAATCCAGAAGAAATATAACGGAGTTCACAGTTTTGACAGTTTACGCCTTGGCGCGTGTTGATCGACACGTGAAATTAAACAGAACCATCCGACCGTGGGGAGGTGGTGGTGATGCAACGGTGCCGGGAGCTCGGTGACGGGAAACACCCGACAAACTTGACCCCGCTGAGTGACTCCCGAGGCGAGGCCAGGCCATTTCCTCTTGGGGCAGATATTATGGAATCGGACTTCTGTTTTGGGGGCTCCAACTCCGACGTGCTCCGGACACCAAACGCGGCTCGCGTCAGAGTCGCATTGTGATGGATGGTCCGGCCGGTGGCCGTTATGCGTCCGGACCACGTCTTACGCACGCACGCACGCACTTCACGCGGCACGCAGCTCTAGAAGCTGTTTACTGTGTGACCTCAGATTTCGTTAAAAGCAGAGTCAAGGTTAGTTTGCACACCACTTCGGTCTACGCCATCGTCTCGCCGTTCACCAGGACGAGCTCGTCGCTCAGTTGATAAACGATCACGTCCTCCCCACCCCGGGGGTGGCCACTTGGGACAGTCTTCACGTCATGGCGTGCCTCGTAAGTTAGGGTCCCGAAAACCACCCGGAAAAGGGGTTTAATTTACGAGGCAACACGTGTCCCAGTTTTTATGGGGCGACAATCTTTTCAAGTGGATCATTTACCCAGCCCATTCGACACTGCGAACACATGGCCGCTTCTTTTTTGCGCGCCAAAGCAACAATGGAAGACGATCTGGGGCCGGCAGCGGACGGCATTAAAAAGGCCCGGGCGGCTTAGATGAATGTTCGCCTCGCCACAATCGCGATCGTGTGATCCACATTTGATATTAATCCCCCAAAAACCGGTCGCCATCGTTCGAACCGACGACCGTTATAGCTCTAATCAACCGTAACGGCTCAGTAGGAGGAAAAGAGGTGTTCTTTTATTCATGATCATTCCCCGCGGGTACAGCATGCGCTTAGGAAACATGCGCCTCAAAATACGTCCGTTAATGATCACGCTAATCAATTAGCGTTTCCGTGCCACTGACGAAAGCAGCAAAGGCCACACGCATACAGAAGAAGAAAAAATCCTCCAACACAAATAGATGGCAGGTGACCGGCCCATGAATCACGCGTGGACGATGTTTTCTGTGCTTCAATTCAACCTCCGTCGTGAACCATCCCGGAGCTCGGACTCGGACGCTCAACGTCTCGGACAGCGAGACTTCCTTCCCAGCGATGGCGCAATACTGTCCGGGTGGACTGGATGGGGCGAAAGAAAGGGGCAACATTTTGGATAAATGATCACGCAGCGGGGACGCCAAATGGAGGAGCCAACAGCACTTCAAGTTTTGCGTTTCGTGTTTTTTTTTGTCACTCTCTTAAGGCCACTCGCTGCCTCACTTCATTCATCTATTCCTGGCGGTCGTTCATTCAAACTCCCCATCCACCCATTCACACCCATTCTGTGTGTCCGGGGGATGGGGTCCGGGGAGGCCAATCATGCGGGGGATGATCGGTCGGGCCGACGCGGGAGGCATATGAATGGTGACATACAGGAAGCTCTCCAGCGGCGTCGTGTCGTGTCTCCTTCTCTCTCTCGCGCGCGAAGAACAAGAACAGAACGGCCAGAACGGGTTTGACGACGCGGATCGGACGAAAACGATTAACGTGTCCCGTGCGATGGTACCTAATTGATAACCGGAAGGCTTATCTCACGGTTTCGGTCAATGTTGCGGTTTGAAAATCGTGCCGATCTTCGGCAGATGGTTCCGGGAAAGTATCATCGACCCCCCCACTTTTGGGGGGTATGCTTCCGTTGTTCATTTGGAGTAGTTACCATTTTGAGGTTGTATGTTACTATGCAGGGTAGACACAGGGTTCGGCAGTTGTTGTGGATACTTTACTTCGATGTGATCACCTTGGTAATGGCCTTCGATACGATCGGAATGAGATTCGATCAATGTATGGTTCAAATTGATCATTTGTTGTCTAGCTGCAGCTAGCTGTATTAACCGTTTTCTGGATTTTAAGAGCTTGCGATACACCACTCCTCGCTGGTCCCACCAGACACACCGCATTGTGTTGTTGATGTAGAAGTTGATGGAGCTATGACTTGCTTTTGTTCCTCGCGAGCAAAATTTCACCTCAGGATTCCTGCTTTCTTTCGTTCAGTTCAATCGTTCGACCAAAATTTCTTGTAGTTCAGCGGCCCCGAACGTTTTTGGAGTTCTCCAACACTTTTTCCAAGTAAAAATCGCCATGTTTAAATTTTTTAAACCGCTTAAAGCACTGTAGCAGTTTTCTTCAGCAGGTAGCAGAAAACCAATGATGTCCGCAAAACGTTATTTTCAGGCACAAAAGTCGTCACGGTCTAATCTCTTCAAACTTTATTTTTTGACATGACATCATTTGCCTGATGTCACAACAAGCCAGTGTTGCCAAAAAAGCATAATGAGAAAGACCAAATTGACAGCTAGAGACGTCTGTTTAAACAATCCAATTTTCGACTGTTGGCCCTGGTTCGTTGTGGAAATGTCCACGACCTGCCAGTGCTCACGGCCTATTATTCTCATGAAACCAGGCTTCTGGTTGTCGGTCGAAGGCTCAAGTCTACAACCGCTAGATACGGCGATCGTTTTGTAAGTTTATGAGTCGCATTGAATTGAAACTTTCCCCCCAACAACTCCACCGAAAAGATGTCCCAGGAAAATGTTCGCCTCCAGGCAAGGGGCAAGAGGCGGTAGCGAGATACCCGAAGGAATGCAGAATCGCTATCGGTGATCCGTGCGGCTGTGTGCGCTGCTGATGGCTGTTCGCGTATATTCTGGCAGCCGTTTGCGGTTTTCTGTCCTTCCCTTCCCCAGTCCCGGGCGGTCCTGATGGTCAAACTGAAAGTAAATGGATCATCGCGAGCACAACACAGGGCCGGGCGTAGTGGTGTTCGCCGGCTCTCGCCGAGGAATTTCAGCATAAATCTGCCACATGGAAACCGCAAGCAAGCGCGCGGCTTTTGCGCGCGTCCCTTCCCAGCGTGTGTTCGCTGCCTCCTTCGCGATCGCGCCGGCCGATCGCGAACAACGAACTTGAACTTGAACGTTGGCTGGCCGCGTAGCGTAGCGTAGGCAAAACGTCAACGCACTCCGCGGCCTGCCTGGCCTGCCTGGCCTCCAACGCGCCGTCGGAGGGCAGTCTTCCGTGCGCTCTCGGACGTGAATTTCAGTTGATCGCGAGTTCACGATCGCCGCTCGGTCCGATCGGGCCGTCCTTCGCACCACACTTGATCACACTGAACCGAACCAGAACCGAAACGGGTACCACGATCTTGCCTCGCCCCAGGCAAGGGGTTCCGCACTGGATCCGGCGCTCTAACGCCGGATCGGTGGCGTAGAGTTTGTAGATAATTGATTATTAATTGGCGCAGAAACTCGGCTCGGCGTATGAACCGTGCTGTGGCCACGGTGGACTTCACGCAAGAGGCGTGAGCGGGGTGGGGCGACACGCGTTTCTCCTTCGACTGTTATTCTTATTCGGCCCCGCCCGACGATCGGCGTCTTGACGTTCTCGAGAAACGCCAACCCCGTTCGCCCGTAGCGGCGTTTGGCGTTTGGCGCCTTTTATGTTTGTTTATGTTTTCGACCACGCACACGCACACACTTTCGAGCACATGGCTGCCTTCCACGGGCGCCACGGTGCGCAGTTCGAGATCGCCTTGCGGACCCCGGTGATCCAGCGAAAACAGTACCCGATCCGGATCCCTCAAACAATGAGTAGCCAACTGCCACTTCATCGGCACAGCCTTTAAATGGTGTGTTAAATCCGGCCGACCGCATCCGGACCGAGACCGATGGCGTCAGGACGGATGGGTTTCGTCATAAACCCCCGCGGGCGCGGTTCCGCTTCCAGGCGGACATCTCACATCGGCACATCGGAGTTTAGGCCAGGCCGTCAGTCAGCGGATCCGCGGCGGTGTCGTGGTGGTGCCGACACGCGAAGGGGTCGCTCAAGTGGCGCCAAATTAAGAGCAATCGTCGGCGGGAGCATTCCTCTTGGTTGGCCATCCAGAACCCCGTTGCGTAGCGCTCGATCCGTCCGTCGCGAGGCCGACGAATTTCAAAACTCCCGGCTCCGAAGATCTAATTAAGCTCAATTAGCTGCCCATCGTTAGTGTTGCTTTGATTATGGCATCGTAAACCCGTCCGATGTGGAACCGCGAGCCGGTACAGCTCGGAATCGGTTCACTCCTCGCTGACAGGAAGCCTGGAAGGGAGTGTTGCCCAAATCTTGCCGCCCCTCAACAGTTCGGCTGTAGATTTGTTTGGCTTACAATTGACCTCTTTGTAAGCCGCGCACATGCCCCATTTTGGGGCCACGAACGACGGATCCTCTGACGGGCCACCGAAAAACCCGACCCGACCCAACGGGAGTTCGCTTTCCAACACGCAGCGTATTAATATGTGATGACAGATTTGCACATTTCCGGCTGTTGATTTCCGTTTCAGCCGCGGTCCGGCCGCGGCACGTTATTAATTAAATCGCAAACCTCGAAAGCGACGGAATATTAAAGTCACCCATTGACCGTAATCCACTTTCTCAGGTTCGCCGTGCCGTACCGTGCCGTTCTCCCCTGACCTTCGCGGTGACAGATGGCGGTGGCCTTCTCTGCCGCGGCCACCGTTTCTTTGTGCAACTTTCTGCATTTCCTGCGAGGTTTTCCCGCGCGTCACAAGGGAACTCGCCCCCCGCCCGGGTTTGTTTTTCCGTGACGTGCGACATCGCGACCCCGAAATTAGTCACGGCGCATCGCATCTCAGTCGGAAAAACCTATTTTTGTGCCATTTCCCCTCGTGAAGGGGTTTGGAAAGTGATGGAGACAAGTGAACCGGCCATGGTCCACGAGTTGGATCCGAGTTGGATGCTGGTCGGTGGGTCAGTGGTTTCCGTGAGCCGAAGACGTTTACACGGCCGGCGTTGTGCCGCGGAACAAACCATTCATCTTCCGCCTGGTTTGACACGGGAAACTAATCGTCCGCTCCGCTTATTTGCTTACTTTCAGAGTCGTGGGTCCTGCCAGTGCCGGTCGCCGGATACAGAAAGGGATGCGAATGGGACGGGATCCTCGAGTGATGCTGACGATGGTGCTGACAGTTGGCGGCCGGTTCCGGGTGGCAAGCCGTTGACTTTCCCGTCGAGCTCCGCCGAGTGTTGATCGCCTGTGTGGCGGTTAAGTGTAAGTGTGCGAGGTTCGATTAAGGCCCGCTGTAGGCGGCTTCCGGTTTAGTGTTCTGCCGAAACCCCCCTGCCTCCGGAAAGTGCCTTCCCAGGGGTTGTGTGTTCTGTGAAGCCGCCCCAACATGACGACTCAATGTTACTCATCCCGCCGGAAGATCCTCTTCTGGGTGCTGTTGTTCTTTGTGATCGTGATAACCGTCGCGCTGATGGTGCATTTTTTCAGTTCGCCGGGTGGCGATGGCGCAGCCCAATCATCTTCGGAGGCTTGGTCGCCGATTCGCAACACCACGCTGCTGCCCGTGGTGACGGCGGAATTCGCGACAGAGTCTTCGTCCCGGATCGGTGACGGGTCGCGCGGATCCGGAGTGCTGGTCGAGTCCGAACGGGTTCAACCGTTCGAAACGCCACCGAACGATACGTCGCCCGATGGAAACGGTACGAACGATGCAAAAGGTAGGACTTACGCCCACTTATTATTACACTTCTTTTCATAATGATAGCCTCACCCGTTTTTTTCAGACTGAGGCTAAGATAAAACGCTGAATCTTTTTTCGCAGATGAGGAATCAATTAGTTTTGCAAAAGAAATAATATCCATTGCTTGGTTTTCCGAAATAAAAATTATTTTGACTTGGGGAGCCAAAAAAAGATAAAACGGCTGTTTTCAAATGATAACCTCATTATGTATTATTCAAGAAAATATGGCCACCCAGTAAAATTGAATGAAAATTATGATGTGTTAATCATCGGTGGCCTCTCCACTACGATTTATTACTTGAAATATACGTTTTGGCATACTTTCGGATAGGTTCTTTAGCACGTTCATCGACAGGGAACACCAAGCATTTCTAATCGCCACTTCAAGTGTCGGTATGTTTTCGTACTGCTTGCAATTCGCATAGATGTGTCGTACCAAACATTGTCAATAGGGTTGACATCTGGAGAAACAGCCGGCCAGGCCATTAAATTTACTCCCAAATGTGCCAAGTAAGTTTTTGTTGTCCTACTTGCATGGAGAGTTGCATTATCCTTCTGGAAAATTAGCTGCTGGTGGTTGAAACGATGCAAGTATGGCTTCAAATTACTCTCCAGAATGGCTATATACCCTTCACTGTTCATTCGTGAAGGAACGATTGTTAAATTACATTAAGCTTGGCTGTTAAACGCACTCCATATGATATGGGAACCTCCGCCATAATTCTGTCGTCTATAAAAACGAGGTTCCCGTCTCAAATCTCGCCAGTAGTGGCAAAAAGCATCCGGCCCATCAAGATTGAATTGCTTTTCGTCACTTTAAACGACCTGAACTTAAAAAAAACTCAAATTTTGGAAAACTTAATGTATCGATAGCTAACATAAAATTTCATTCATCTTTCCATGACATATGGTCGTTCGCAAATTGCGATCTTGCTGCGTTGTGTGTCTTGATTACTGGATTTTATCTCATTGATTCTCTGACAATGCTTACAGAGGCACTAAGAGTTCTCCAGATTGTAGCATACCTAACATTCATGTGCAATTCATTTTTAATACGCCGACAATTTTTCGTTGTGTTAGACGGAGCATTAACTACTCTTCGTTCATCTCATGGGTTGAGTAGTTTTGGACGTCCAGATGACTCCCGAGTCTCATATTCCGATGGATCTTTCAAGTAATTCTGACAACCTTTGGAGATCGTCTTAGTAATGAGGCTATTTCACGATTTGACTTTCCAACACTATGGTACGCTTCAATTTTCCTTATTCGCCTTCCCCTAATTGAGTTCTACGACCCATTTTTTACCAAAATGGCCAATTGACTACAGGAAATTTCCGAGTCTACTGACATTAAAAAGCTCAGTTACTTGACAATTCAACTACTGTTAGTCTGACTGTACTACGATTGACTTTTACAAGTGAGGCTATCAATTCGAAACAGCCGTTTCATCGTTTTTTGACCCCCTAAGTCAAAATATTTTTTATTTCAGAAAACCAAACAATAGATATTATTTCTTTTGCAAAACTAATTGATTGCTCATCTACGAAAAATAGGTTACGCGTTTTATCTTAGCCTCAGTTTGAAAAACGGGTGAGGCTATCATTAGGAAAAGCAGTGTATCTGTTATGGATTAGATTGTAAGCTATCTTCCTCCAACGTTCGTTACGATGATCCTCTCAAGTCTAACTTACTTTGAGCAAATGTGGAATGTACAATGAAAGCGCGTCTTGAAGCTATTTTCATCCATTCGATTTTATTTTTGGTTGAAGCGTATAGAATAGTTTCTCAATGGTCTAAATTGGACGAACTTGGTTTTAACGTAACAATTCGTTAACGAGACTACAGCTGACATTTTTGGTAACAGCTTCTGAACTGGCACTAATGTCTGTTGGCATACCAATCTATCTATTTGTTATTTTTACGAAAAACGAATTCTACGAAAGATGTTTAAAGATCGCTGCACCCCAATTTTATCATTTGCAAATTAATGACAGAAAATTTGTGCTCCAAACAAATTTCGAAAACTAACATTGATGCTATGAAAAGCAATAGTGGCAAAGCTCTGGTCTTCGGATCTTTTTTCCGTTTTTCACGCCATTGCAGGGATTAGGAGCGATCATAGCGCCTGACCATACTATAGTGGCTGACGGCAGTAGAGGTAGAGGTCACACACCTTTTTTACCCAACAAGCACCGCAAACTGCAATCCTTCAAACGGCAGCACCACTTAAGGATGCTCACGCAATGTTGCGTTCTTCAACCATTCGAATCGGCGGAACCGCTGCGAACCATTTATCTTCGAAAAGGTGCGCGGCTCGATCCTCTTGACAGCGGCGGCTATCGATTGCAGTCTTCCGCGTGCAGCGCAGCCATTAGAAGCATAAACATGCCACGGCTGGAACGAGAATGCGGCCGGAATGATTCGCTCATTTTTCGTACCTTGCCACTTGCCACGATGCACCGGTGATTTGTTTTCGCTTCGATCGCCGCCAAAGAAGTGCATCGGCGAGCGTCTTAGTTTGGAGCTTCGTTCTCTTGCCACTCGACAGCCGACGCGTCGAGTTTGATGATGCTTTGCTGCTTCTCGAAATGATCTCGTTCGGGAAATCCTCCATAGAAGCATTACCGCCATGGGGACTGCCGGCGACCACTGACGAGCCCCTTGACGCGTGACGATGCATCATTTTATTGATTCATTAATCTCAATCAAAGCGTCAATCTTCGATCATTTTGGCTCGCTGCTCGTGATTTGAGCGATGTTTTGTATTTGGCTTGCGCGGACTGGGTAAGTGAGCAAATCCCACGAAGAATCGACCGAAGGCCATATCGAATTACTGCATCGACTGCAGCACTGGTGAGCAATGTGGGTGCGAAAAATGGGCTTTGCTCCAAACGTGAAGACGTCCTTCGACCTCTTGCACTTCTAATTCCTCTGGCAGTGCAACACCACAAAAAACGCTGAAGCCCATTAGTCATATTCGCTGGCTTCAAGTTCCGCCAGTTCGAGTGTCGTGACTCACCGGGAATGGCGAGCTCGACTCTCGTGGCATCGGGCCAAATTAAAGTTTGGATAAAGTGGCCGAATAAATACGGAAGTTGGTGCAGAATTTTGGCATCTTTTTCAGCGTTAGCCGTTAACGAGAGCGAAAACAAACCGAGAAGCGAAAACAGTTTCCGTCCGCGCAATCCGAGACGCAACGCACGAGGTTCGCAACAAGAGTGCAATTGCAGGCCAACAATATTCGCCGCGGTGCATAAAAAGAGGACTTCGGTTTCAAGTAACGGCGACCCAGGACGGCACGGCGACAGAAGAAGACGGCACAGGAATTGAACGAAGAGTGATAAACATTCCTTCCTGGCCAGCAACGCTCCTATGTTTACGCGCCCGCGCGTCCGCCCGCTGCCTTGGCATGCTGATGTTTTGAGATTTGGCCTCAATTGCAGCTCCTGGCGTGGAGAGCAAAAAAAATCCCTGTGTGCATCATTAAAGCATAATGTTTTTCTTTTCCCTCCGGTCGGCGACGCAAATTTGGCGGGGCGGCGGCAGGCTATCACGCATTTTTGAGCCTCCCTTCCCGCCCTTCCTTGAGGCCAGGGGGGCCTGTTTCACGTCCTCTGTGTTCGCGAGCCTTCCGAAAAATGTTAAACCCCCCCTCGTTTTGTTGCGCGGTGGCGTTGCCACGTTGCCCTGTCATCACTTTATTATTTGCTTCAATTTAAAAGTTTTCGCCTTTCGTTTGAGCTGCGCGAAGAAGATTGGTACGGGAAGCTAAAATCACTCCCAAACAACACTTTGTTATCTCAATCTCGTACCACGGGCCGTGCTGTTTGGACGGTTGGAAAAAAGAATTCGGTTCAGAATCAATTTGAATACTAAACTCTGCGCCGTCAGCATACCGGCGGCACCGTGGCGCAAGCCACAAGCAGCGAACACGAACGGGCTGAAAACGTGATTCGGTTCTTCGGTTTGCGTGGCACTTTGTCCCTTCTGTACAATATTCAGCAGCCACGAAAGATTAGAGCACACTGATTATAGTTATTATATAATTTTAACTAACATCCTGGCTAGCCAGTCGCTTTGAAAGTCGCTTTGGCTCGCTTTCCGCTGAGGTCCCCTTTTCGGCGGCCCATGCCCATCGTCAGCACCGAAAAAGGGAATAGAATTTTAAATGCATAAATTACTCGTGGAAGCTCCAGAAATTGTTGGCGCGTGATTTCGAATCCCTTCCGCCAGCAAATAGTTGGCGGAATTTCGGTGGACCGAACGACTGAACGCAGCGAACATTAGCGGCTGCATTGTGCCCGCAAACAGGATGCGATTGTGATAAATTGAATGTTTACCAAACTCTGGCGATGGGTTAATTAAGGACACGAGGACACGCTCATGTGTTGCACAAACCAATCACCTAACCACGTTGTTCGCGAGGGTTTTTTAGCCGAACAGCAATTTATTTCGCGTGGAATTGCAGACGTATAGCCTCAAGTTCTTGCAGGAGAGGCAAAAAGGAGGATCGCCTTTAAAGGATCGCCTTCAAATTTGATGCAAAACGTCGGGCGATATGTTTGCGATTCCGCGTGGAATTCCCGCGTGGAACCGTTCCAGGAATGTTTCTGCTTCTCACAATTGTCCAAACACCACCTCGGCCACGGATCTGGTCTGGTCTGGTTTGGAATCGATCCTCGAACGACCGTTTTCCACGCGGCTTGATTGTGGTTGTCGAATCGTTTGATGATGCCTACCGGCCGCTTCCGGCCTCCGGATGCTTGGGTGGGTTCGGCTTGCGAAACCTCCTCCATTTCATTACCACCTCCATCATATTCGGTTCCCACAAACACACCAAGTGTCGGTCCGTTGCTGTGCGGTTGTGGTTTCTGACGCTAAATGATTACCTTCGGGTTGGGAAATTAGATTTGATTTGTTTATCCTCCAGCCGTTTGTGAGGTAAGCTGCTTGCTTTCTCTTTATGGTTTTCTGCGTCTGCGGGGCCATTTTTCATAAGCGCCCGGCGGAGGATTAAATTTCTATCAATGGAACGAACGCGAAAACGTTCACCATCTTGCAGTGTTCGAAGACCTCCGAACGGGGCCTTTGAATTTGTGGAAATTTATGGAAATTTATAGAATAAGTCAATCGATGCCGAGACATACATTTTGCTGATAGCAAAGAAAGCACCGCGTAACGTGACCCGGGTTCAATGGTAGGGGTTAGTGCAACCGCCGGACCAACGATGGCCTGACCCATAAAATCCGCTGTGTGTATATAATATTTACTTCCCCACCCGCGGAGAAGCCTATACGATCGATATACTGTTATGAAAGGCACGGAAGGAACCCCTTTGGCCATTCCACGGTGTTGAGTTATCAATGAAACGGTCCATTTTCGCTGACATAAGTGTCTTTTTCCGGCTCATTTTTCCGCCCAATTTTCCAACGCCGACCGACACTGCTTACGTCGTCGCCGGCCAGCACAATCATCGTAAGTGGTCTTTATCGCCTGAATATTCGGCCAAAAAACGCTGGGTGTCGGTGGCGTAGCACCACCCATCGTCATTCAATATGTGATGCCCCGTGGTTATGCTTCTATTCCCGCTGAGTGTCGCTCCAGTTTCGGGTGGTTCGCTGTCTCAGTCCCCGTAGATACGATGTAATTTGAGCCTGGGCAGCCGGATAGTGCTTGCGTTTTCTTCCCCAATGTTCGCCATCTTTATCCAAGTCGGAATTGGCCGTTGAACGTGCCTTCACGACGTCGGGCCGGATCATTTGCAACAGTGACGAATTAATTTTACGACGACACCGCAGCGACTAGGATCTTCCTAATAAGATGGAATAATGAGCGTAAAAGATACTGTTTGGAAAGAGCTATTATTTACCCGTCTTACAATCTGCTCCCTTTTTATCATACCGAACAACGAACATATGAAATGTGTGTCCAATTTAAACAGATACACCTCCTGCAGAAGTGTCAGAAGTTTACAATACTTTTCTGATTCGCTGTTCGGGCCATGCCATCGTTCCATTGGCCAATCGAGCGACCTTGCTGCGGTCGACGTGATGTTATGGTCGATTTTTCGATGCCAACCACCCCACCAAGACACAGCACACGGTTTCCCCACGATTCTACGAACTACGAAATCGGTGGAGTGAAACTTTACGACCCGGCTCAAGATGAGATCACGTTAGATAATAAATCTTTCTATGCGTTCTCAACATTCATCTGATCTCTAGCGAACGGCAGCGCAGATCGAACGCCATGGCTGGAGTTTCGCGGAGCCGTCGCGGTTTCCGGGAAAAGAAACATGCCCCGGCGAAGCCGAAGAAGTAATAAAACTCCGATTCGGGCAATGGAAGATGATTAAATAATCGTCGTCCGGCTGGCTAGCTAGCGGCGGATGGCTGAGAGATATTGAAATTCACCTGTCGCTCCGGACCCGGCGCGTGTATGTGCGTCATATGCCAAATGTCGCCAACAATTTCTCAGAGCCGTGTTAGAAGAGACGCACAAGACGCAGAGCTGTTCGGTCAGCGGACGTGTAAACATCAGCGGATGATCAAACATCTGATCCGCACCGATCCCCATACAGATCGGTCTCCGGGAGCTCGGTCCCGGGGTTGGCCTACCCATACCCAGGACCCGTTGCACGATGTCCGCTTCTAACAAGCCTTCGATCGCAATCTTAGGTGCCGCACGATACATTGTACCGCAGACATTCGGGTTGGATACCACCCAGCATCTTCCGCCTATGGACACGCTGGCACACAAATCACTCCACGCGCACATCGATATCGAAGGGTGCAAATCGGCGCCCCAAAGCCCCGCCGATGCGGAGTCCGCCTGTCTGCTGGATCCGCCGCGCAGCCGATTCCTTGCGAGCGATTAGTCCGAATGGTGTGTTCGGCGCGGTGTGCAATTATCACTTTGCGAAATTTATCGATCGACAGATGTTAATTTATGGAGCGTGGCCCGGCTTGTCTACGAGGTGGCCACTGCCTTGCCGATGCCGATCGTCCGACGTCCGGGAATCGCACTCGGTTTGAAATAAAAAAAATGGTCCCGAGGGCGGTTAAGTTTTATGTTACGCAGTCGACGTGGTCGGCGCACAGAAGTCGCTCAGCCGCCGCTTAGTCTGCGCCAAGAACGTTCCATCTGGGTGATCTACGGCCTGGTCCGGCCCGGCCAGACCGGGTATCCAGCCAGAGTAGACCCTCTTGCTGTCGCTTGTTGGCACGAATGATAATTTATTACAAACTGCGGACTGCAGCGCGACTGGTTCCGAGTGGGACCATGTGGCGGTCGCGATATGGGGAATCTGAACACATGCGTGCGCTGCGCTGCCATTGCCTTGAACTTTGTCTGCAAACATTCCTGTGCGCCCGCGATTGCTGCACGCTCCGCCGCAAGCCCAGGTGGCGGATTTTATTGGTCAAAATGTAGCTGGAAGAGATATTATAGTTTTCTTTGTCTCTGACTATTGGTCTGTCTGTTATTTTTGGCGGGGATTTTTAATTCGACACCAAACATGCTGATTCATGTGCAGCTGCGCAAACCAGGTTCTGGTAGGTTGGACTGTAAAATAAATTTCAAATCTATCGGTGGTGCTACTACATTTTAAATACATTCGTATTTAACGAGCACGTTGGGATGTAATTAATGTTTTAAATATTGTGAACTCTATACCGATTCTTACTATTCAACTTAACCATTCCAAGAAAATCGCATCGTGCTAAGAGCAGATCTTGGCACCGAGTGGCCCTCGGCGTCTAGGCCACCGCGATCGCGATAAGTCACCGACGGAATGGCTTCTGCCGGTCGCGGTCTGTGAAAGCTTAGGATTATTTATGTGGCCCACCGTGACTATCTGGCCGCATCGTCTGGTAGCCACTTCACGCGAGACCTCACCATTCGAGCGAACGGTAGTCTTCGGCCAATTTCTTGTACAACATATCTCAGGACTATGTTTCCGGCCACCACTTCTCCCGGTGGCGTGCGGCCGTTGGATATCAGCATCCGATCGGCCGACATCGGCCCCGAGGCAGTGGATTTCTGTGTCGAAGTTCATTAGTCCGCACGACACCGGCCAGTGTCTACGGAAGCTACACACATTCGGGCAATCGATTGGCTACGGTAAGCTGAGATAGGTGAGGCGAGGCCATCCGGTAGAACAGTTTCCGTTAGACGAGAAAAGTCAGCCGGATGACCTCCTGTTGCACACATGCCGTTGCAATCCATTAAACTCTAGATAGGAAGCGTTCCACCGTTTTGCCAGACAAGTTACGGGCGTTCCAGCAGCGACCCATTCGCTCCACTCGGAGGCGAATGTCTGTTACAGCAGTCTCAAAGGCCAAAGTAAGCTATCCAAATAGCTCCCTGAGTTATGGTACTGTTAGCTTGTGGCCAAGGAAAATCGATCGGCTATATCGCCTTGGCTATACACTGGCCTTGTCTATTGCTTTTGCGGTCTAGTTTATGTCGGTTAGCCGAGGAGTTGGGATCATTAGCGACGGGCTGCTTATTTGTACAGGTGTTGACCTAGCGCTTCCTTAAGTAGCACGGAATCGGGTCAATTATTTCGGGAGCGCCGTCGATGCAGCAGGCGCTCTTCGTGGAAAGTGCAGTGCGCCTGGCCCTGGTGCGGTGCATGACTTCATCATTTTTGATGACCGCGAGCGTACCCGAGCACTAGGTTTTGTGGGTCGCCTACGAATTGCATCCGTCTGCTCCTTGGCCTTAATTGGTTATTGTTTCTCGTCTCGGCGCGAAACCTAATTTACCGAGTGTGCTGTTCTTCGTGCACGCCCTGCCGCCCTGGCACGATCTGCGATCGGTCCGGGGGTGCGCATAATCGTGGTGCGTGGAAATTTATGAACCAATTTATAAGCAATCCCGAACCTGATGGGCACTCGCCCAGATTTAACTAGGGTCGTCACAGCCGCTGGTACGAGACGGTGACCCACACTCGGGTTCTACTAAGTCGTAAGGCATATTTATAAGCTTGCTGAACGGAGCGCTGCTGCCAAACGGTAAAACACCAGACCAAGACGTTAAACTCTGTTTGGGGCCGCGAATGGGTCGTTACTTAACGCTCGGCCTATTATATGCCACCTTTTTGTTTTTACTCCTAATTTTGCCCAATCCCACCTTAATGCTGTTTCGGTAGCCCCCCGTTAATTGGCACACCAGAACAATGCCAACAGCGGGACTCCGCGCAAAAACCGGGCAGCTTAGCGAATCACAATCAATCTAGATTTGGGTAGATCCGATTAGCGGGGTTCGTCTTCCGCTAAACGACCCTAATGCTCTTAACCGAAAGCGGTGGTCCTCCGAGACAGTTCGTAGTGCGCGGATCTCCCGCGGATCTTTGAAGAAAAAAAAAAATGACGAAAACATAAAAGTCGCACGATCGGATCATAAATTATCAAACACAAGAACAAAGCGCCGGACCGCTCGTGCACGTTTCGCGACCGACTCGAGACAATCGTTCGAGAGTGCAAATTGTGTACGAATTTCGTACACTACGGGCCTCGGCTTCAAACGGATGCCGCTCGTGCAAGAAGTGAGTTTTCGTGTCGCTCGGCGAGCGTGAGAGCATACGTTGACCCGATCCGATCCGATGATCCTCCTTTCGAGACACCCGTGTGGCGCTTGTTTGCCCAGCGGCGAGCAAACCCCGGTCAGCTTTACGAAATCAGATGGCCCCAGGGATGGTCGGGTCGCGTCGTCCACGTGTGATCTGCCTCTGCCAAATTGGTGACTGGCGACAATCGGATTTATCCATTTTGGTTCGTTCGAGCTGGCGAACGGATTCAGTCGCCGGCAAGCTGAGAGATTCTTACGACTAATTAGCAATGTTACCAATTATTCCTTTTTTAAATATTGAAATCCCTCGTTTAATCACACTCGTTTTGTTCAGTTTAAGGAAAGCCGGCAAGCGATCGTAGTTAAACGCGCGTTCCCAGCCAAAACCGAAACTGACCGAACTGATTTATGCTCCGTACATAATTTGCCTGCACGGTGCGTGCCTGCATTACCGAAGTGCCGCGGGCTTTGAGTGACACGCAAAGGCAAAACCCTGCAACGAACATTCCGCCGAGACCGAGAGTGACGTTGTCCTCTGCGAATGATTGACGATCGTCGGCCGGCAGAGCGTGCAGAACGCATCCCTGCCTGCTAATCGATCGTTCTGACGTTCTGCTGCGGTTCGTAGCTGTTGGGAACCTTTGCCCGAGAACGTTGGCCACCATTTGTTATGCTTCAAGTTTTCTTCCTCCAGTTTTGGCTTGGACAAATCGCTCCGGGAACAGCGAACTATTAACCAAACCACGTACCACCGAGATGCGTGCTCAGCGAAGCCCTTAGTGAAGATGGGGAAAATTGACGAAAATTTAGAGCTTCAACTGCACTACCGTCCCGTCTAAACATTAATCGTTTGCTAACGACAAACCCATTATGTCCGCGTTTGCACTCCCCACCGGGTTACGTATCTCGTGCAGGGTTTTTTTATGCCCCTGGCAATACCTGGCAGACTGAAATCGATTGTTTCGCAGCCGCCACAAACCGTATCAATCATCTATCATTGGGGAACACGAAATGCACCGAAAATGCACCGAAATGTGCTGCTCGCGAATTGGAGAAACGGACGAACTTTTCTTCAAACGATGCACATCAATCTTGCGTGTCCGGGGCGTGGAAATATTTGGACGTTCGGATCGTCGGCAAACTGTGATCGTGGATCGTGGACAATATTCGAAACACGCGCTGCAATTGGGCGATAGCGATCGGAGCGTATCTTCAAATCGATCGGTTTTACATAACGATTTCACAGGACAATATATTGATTCGCTCAATCTGCACCGGTAAACTTAATTCGCTTCCAAGCCTGTCTGCCTGGCGCCCGAAATGCATATCAATGAGATAACCTGTTGGTCCAATATGCTATTTTTGACACAATGTGCCGAAATGCATCCCATTAGGGTGACATTTTATTACAGCCGGACCGGACAACGATAAACAAACGATCGCGATACGATCCGATTCCTGGCTGGTAAAGGCCACCTGGTAAAAACTAATGAGCATAATCGTGCAGCGATCCTCGATCGTGACTCACTTCAGGGGCTCCGGCTACATCTTTCGATGCCCCACTTTTGCAGGGGGTGTTTAAATTATTGCCAAAAATCGAGAAAGCTCCAAACGGTTGAAGGTGGTTTTCGGTTCGGTGGAGGCTTGCAGAGCGTGCAGAGCACGTTTTGGGTACCATTCCGTTCGTTTCCAAGCTCTAGACCCCACCGAAAGACGTGAAAACGTGATAACGCCCTCACGGAGCACGGTGCATTTTCGATCGGCGCCCTTGGTTCGATGCATGCTGCACCGGGGAGGTAGGCAGGAACGGCTGCCGGTTGCATAGTGGCCGGTACCGGCCACTTACATCAATCACCGCGCCATTAACGTCAGTCAGAATTTATTATTCAATTATCGGAATTAGAGCTACTTGATACGGTTATTTATGGTGGCCGAAGTCAAACCATTCGATGCACCAATTGAGCTCCCGTTGACCGGTTAGAGCCTTCGAACTCGCTCGGAACCGGGTCGATTACGCGGAGTGGCGATTCAGACGCCGCATGACCTGCGTTTAAGGCCACGAAACAAGACGCCATCATAAGGACCTAACCTGCGTTTGTTATGTTATGTTTGCTACAATGTGTCTTCTAGGCCGCAAGGACCGTTTGACACTTACCTACTGGGACCGAGCTGCTGCTTGGAGGAAAGATTTATATGCTCTATTTCGCCCCGGGACCCCAACGTATGCCGCAGCCCATTCGCTAGCGAATGCTGCCATGCTGGTTTCAAAACGGAAGACAAATAGCGTCCGTCGAAACGGCGCTCCGGAAAACTGTCAGGAAGTGGTATCTGCGACGAAGATAAGAGGCGGTGGTCGAAATAATGTTTCAAGATGTCGAATCTGTTTCATTAGCATTTAGGAAATTAATTGGCCACGTATAGGGGAGGGTTCGGTTGGTTTATTAACGGGTTTTCTATTTCAGTTAGCACAGGAAATCTACTAACCAGGTCGGTTTGAAGTAGGGAATGGTTTTGTTTCAACTCAGGGCCAGCCAACAACAAGGCGCTGATCGTTACCCGTTCGACTGTATAAATCTTCATTTGCTGCAACGTACCCCGGCTGTGGCGGGGTTTGCTGCTAAACCCAGCCAGCATTTGACTCGGTGAGCGGGATCCGGCGAACTTTACTGCCAGCGCGATCAATTCCAGCTGTCCTGTCGGCTAGTAGCAGCGCATAATTCCGCCAATTTACAGCGTTGTCCTTCGTTAGCCAGTAAAGTTCTAGTAGCTAGGCAATGAAAACGGATCCGCCGTTGTGTTGTGAAAACTGTACGCAATATTCCCTTCCAGTACCGTTCGCTGCGTGATTGATCGACCGGTCCCACCATTTAGCGATACACCTTCCGCAGAATATTTGCATTTGACCGGTCCCGGTCGACGGGCGACGAAGCAGTTGCGCTTCATTAAGGAGCAGTACGCGGCACGTTTCGAGCGATTTAAATTGTGCATTGTTGTGGTGGCGCAAGATCGTGTGCGAAACCCCGTGAATGAAACCCGGCAGGATGTGGGGAGTTGCTACTCCTGTTCTTCCTGTTTGCAAGACGTGCGGGTTGCAGATGGAAGTGCCCAATTTTTCTCGCTCCTAATTGTCCATTGTATGCGGATGGGTGTCTGCCGCGTCGGAACCGCTCATTAACCCAGACGGCTTTGACACACTGTCGACAGCCATGCTCGGCTAATGCCGTTTATTTATAGCCCGGCAACGTCAGTGACACCCAAACTGTCAAGTAAGCGCCAGACTATGGCAATTCTTCGCTATTGAATCATCGGGGGGGGACACGAAAATAGTACAACCTTTCGCAAAGCATCGCACCACATACGGACGGCGCAACGCCCATGCAAGCAACTCCCCTGGGTCCCTACCTTCGCTCTCCCAGCGGAGAATGTCGCCTACTATGCTGCGCCTCAATTACAGCAATTTCAATGACTGATTGTTGTCTACGCGCTGCAGTTCAGTGCACTCTTCGCCGCAAGCCTCTCGCCGGTTCGTGAAACGCAACGCCTTGTGCCTTTGCCGGTCCTCGGTTAGGCGATTAGCTCGGCGCCGGAATCCGAGCCCCAACCTTGACTTTCTCCCTCCAATGTCACGACGGCATCAACCACTGCACTATTTTGGCGATTCCGTTGAATTCCCGAAACGAGACTGTCCCCCCTATTACAGAACTCGCACGGCGGATTCGAGTGAACTTCTCGTACTCGTTTGTCGAACTCGATGGTCGGTATCACGGTTTTCGATTCGAGAAGCTCCGAGTGCTAAATGTGCTAAAATGTGCTAAAAAGCTTAAATGTGAAAGCTTGTCAAGCTCTTCGAGTACGAACTGCCCTGCCATCTGCCATTCTGGTGCATTTTTGTAAACATTGCACACACAGATACACATACACAGATAGCAGTTCAGATGGGCGTACGATTCTTGCTTTTACGTTTCTGAAATTTTAAGATGATTTCCGCGTATTACGTTTTCGATAGCGACGGTGATAGCAAAGAAACTAAAAATATAACGATACATCACAAAATATTGCGATGTAAATCCGACCCACTGAATTTTTTATCAGCAGGGTAAGTGTGCCCAAAATCGAAAATGATCAATCGATCATTGATCTGGAAAATGCCAAGGGAAATGCTTTTTACCGTACTTTCCGAAATAGAAACAAACTTACCCGTATCTCTTCGCCCTATTTGCAACTGCTGTAGCAACATGATTAAACAAAATTACCCGTATCTTTCCGGCCTATTCGGGACTGCGGTAACCACAGGAATACAAAACACTTACCTACTCTTGCCCTTCTTTCTTCCGAACTAATTAGTTTCTTTACGGGGTAATTATCTACCACATGAATGAAAAAAACCCACCAGTATCCTTTCGGCCTACCTAGCTATCCCTGCGGAGCATAAACAATACAAACTAATTGATAAAATCAAAGCCATCCTAACAGAGCTGCTCTTTCCGCAGCAAAAAGTTGACGGAAGCCGGATTGTCGAATAAGACAATTCATTCGAGTTTGGTAATGCCGTGACAAGTCGATCGTTCGACAAAACAGTTCATCCAGTTGAAAGCTCCCGTTCATCCTTTCCGTACGGAAAGTCGATCGACTGCCGCGATAGCAAAATGAACTTGGATGAACGTTCGAGTACTCGATTCGAGTTTCATAATTGGGCCCTGTAACCAATTGATTGATGCTATGCTCCCCGGTGGATGGTTCTAGTTCAGTTCAGGCTGTTCAGACATCTCACATCTCCTCTTTTCGATGTAATGGAACTTAGTGGTCATTCATTTTTTAATTCTTCTCTTTATTTTTTACATTTTCTGGGATGCTTAGTTTGAAATGGTTAACATTTGGAATAAATAGCACAGCCGATTGGTTGGATTAGTAAGCGTAGAAGCACTTCCTCGGGAAGAAGTACTTGACGGTCTTGGTGACCGACTTGCTGCTCATGTCCGGGTTCACGCCCTTCTGGATCTGCTGCTTGAAGTACTGCGCGGCCGAGTCGCTGGCATCGCGGCAGTGGACATCAACGTATTTCGGGAACTTGTCCGATGCCTTGCACTTGGACGAGCAGGTGGGCAGTGGGCGGCTCGAGAAACAGATCTTATCGCCCTCCTCGAAGAACTGCACGCGGTGCTGCACTCCGCACTCCTTCTCGGTGTACTCCTGCTTGCCGGCGAAGTACTCGCGC
>NC_071286.1:26566126-26582959 GCF_943735745.2 Anopheles bellator
CTTGGTGGACACACCAAGGCTCGAATGTGCCTTCTGGATCGCCCGGGGCCATCTTATATACTAAAATTTTGTTTATTTTCAGTGCAAATTTCTTATCAGTGCTCTCATTTCCAATCCAATTTGCCAATCAGCTAGGCAAAGTTCATTGATCAGCAAAGTAGATGTGATCATCGCTTTCCGCGCCGCACGGTGCGCCCCCAACGCAAGGACCTGCCCAAGCAGACATCCGGTTGGACGTGTAAAAAGAGTTGATTGTCCCATATGGGAACCCATGTTTAACGCCAAATTTATTTTTAGTGCAGACTTTTCAATGACATTTCTGCGAAATGTTGCCCCCACGATCTTCTCTTCTCAACATTGCCCTCTCGGGCGTCTCGGGTGTTGGCCAGGTTGGTGTATAAATTTGGTTCAGGGCGCTGGTTGCGTTGACTCATTTAGCAACTTTTCTCTCGCAGTTGCCGCCCAGTAGCGCCCAAGAGACTGTCTCTGTCGCTTCCCGATTTTCCGTCTACGAGATATTCCGAATACCGAGAGCTTCTGAGTCTTGTGCTTAAAATAGATCACCGTTACTTGGTGTATTGGTCTTTAGTCAAATGTAGCCAAGAGAGAGAGAGAGAGAGAGAGATGGAGAGATCAGAAGAGAAAACCTGTGGAAACCTTCCTGCAACACTCACGGCGAGGAAAACTGTTTACGCTCTGCGCCTTTTCCGACTGCGCAAATTCAGTAGTGTCTGTTGCTCGCCCCGCGAAATCGGTGAAAATATTTCGAACGTTAATTTCCGTGACCCTTTCTGTGACCATTTCAAACCATTTCCGAGTGCCCACAGGCTAAGTGTTCTACAAAGTTACACGCAGGTGTTTCAGTTAGTTTCAGTGTTGATAAGCGCGAGTTCCATTCAGTTTCCCCGCAACAGCTGTTTACACCCAACCGTACCAACCGATAATCCTTTTCTAGGTCGATGGCCTAGCTAATCGGCGCGAGTTGCAAATCAGTGCGAGATCAACCAACGCTTATCAGCGGCCTGAATCGAATCAGCATCAGCTTCCATGGCATCCGGCACGGTCGATCGGGTGGTGCAGTTGCTCGGCGAGTCGATCGAATGTCAGATCTGTTTGAAGACCGTCGAAGATCCGCGGCTCTGTCCGCAGTGCTCCAAGTTGTTCTGCGGCTCGTGCATCCGCCAGTGGATGCAGAGGGTGGACAGTGAAAATGGAACCAGCGCATGCCCGAACTGTGCATGCCCGAGTCGGCTGGAAGATTTCGTCAAGTTTCGCAGTGGCAGCGCTATCGCGGCGTGTAAAACGATCGTTGACGGGTACGACAACGGCAGCGATGGAGGATCGGCGAGCGAGCCTCACCAGAGCCCCGGTGCCGAGAAGATACAGCAGCGCCTTCGAAAGGTGCTCCTCGAGGCGGAGGCCACGTTCATCGAAACGGATCAGCGCATCACGCAGGAGCTCGAAAAGCAACGGGCACTGTTGAAGCAGTGCAAGGACAATCTGATCAAAACGATCAACATTATGGTGCAGCAGGAGTTGAAGGACATCCACCAGCAGTTCAACGCCAAAACGGCCGAAGTCAACGCGTGGGCCGAAATACTGGGCAAAACACTGGACAAACATCAGTTCACTTTGCTGGCGACGAAGCAAACGCTGGAGGCGGCACCGGTCGAAGATCTGGTCCAGAAGCGGCCGGAGCTGGAGAAGACGTGCGCCAAGCTGTCCGACGATCTGAAAGCCATCTCACCCAACGTCAAACCGCACCGTTTCAATAGGTAACTGTCTTGTGTGCTCAACCCGATGACGGAACTCGACCAGAACTTATCAGAGCGATCTCTGATCCCCCACCGCTTCCTTCCGCTTCACAGCCACCTGATTCCGGAACCCTCGTCCTGGAGGTTCTCGGTGCGCAAATATTCGGCCATAGGGCGCACGAATGAAGTACAGTATTCCGATCTCGTCACGGATGACATCGGGTCGGTGTGGCGGTTGGAGGTGCACCCGAACGGGTACGACGATGCGAAGAACACGTCGCTCAGTATCTTTCTCCAACTGTACGAGGGCATCGAGGGACGCTACCACTACTCGGTGGAGCTGCTGGGACCGACCAGAAACCACCGGTACGAGGACGAGTCCTACTTTGAGCTACGCAAGGGCTGGGGACAGAACCATTTCATCGACCTGAAGTCACTGCAAGAGTCGTTTCTGGTGGACGACAGCTTCGAGTTGGTGTTTTCCGTACGATCCCTGAACCTGATCGATAAGTACGAGAAGGTCAAGAAAAAAGCCACCGCACTGGCCACCGAAGTGGAGCAGCTGAAAAAGTGAGTGTCGAGAGGCGGAACCGTCGGATGGTTGGTGGTAACATTCCCTGGTCTCGTTGTCACGTTACAGAGAGGCCAAACCGGACTGCCTGAACCAGGTGGTAAGCGTCCGAAACGTGGTGGAGGCCACGAAAGCCTCGTCCTGTTTGTACTCGGAAGTCCTCAACGATGACCTCGGTGGCAGCTGGCGACTACACGTCTACCCGGGTGGAAACGATGAGTGTAGAGGCACCTTTCTGGGTGTTTTTCTTGAGCTGTGCAGCGGGATCTCGAACAAGTAAGGCCCCTCTCTGGCTCTGCAACGCGATCACAAACAAATAACCACAGGACCCGCAATCTCCCCCCCCCCCTTTCGACGCAGGTACGAGTTTACCGTGGCCCTGCTGCACCGGACGGACAAAAAAGTCGTCAAGAAAACGCTCGACTTCTGCTTCCAGCCGACGCAGCCGTTCGGGTGGAAAACATTTTTGGGCCGCGAAGACTTCATCAACGGTGGCTACATCCAGAAGGATTCCCTTTCGCTGCGGATCACCGTAAAGCCACCGAATGCGTTGCAAAAGTTCAACTACCTGCGCCAGTACCACGAGCAGCAACTAGCGAGACAGGATGGGACGGGTCCTATCGACGGGCCCAGGCCGACGACCTCCCAGGAACCGTTCGAGGCACGGCTACGTAAAACATCGATCAGCTTCGTTAAGAACCTGTTCACTAAATCCGCTAGCCAGGATCAGCAATGAAATGATCCAGTGAGCTCCAGTGGCTCACCTCGTCCGTGGGAGCGTTCCTTTTCGCTGTGTAATAAAAAAACTTACCGTATTTTTCCGTGTATAACGCGCACCCATATTTTAAGAGAAAAAAAATGGAAAAAAAGTTTTTTTATCATACATATTTCACATATCCAACAAATACCCAATGATAATGATGTACTAGGGGCGTTCAAAAAGTTCTGACAATTTTGTATTTACGCGGGCTACATATATCCGATTTTCGATTTTTTGTGGCGGTAGGTTGCTACACATGTCAGTGACTGATGGTGAAAAATTCGGCTATTTTGAGTAATCGGTCAATTTTTGACAACTTTTTTGCTTGGACAAGATTTTTCTCATTGGCGATGCCGTCTTTATCACCTAAATCGTATCGTAGCGTCGTCCTTTCATGGCCTCCTTCAGTTTCCGGAATAAGAAGAAGGCACAGAGGGCCAGATCTAGAGAAAACGGTAGCTTTGGCATCATCAGTGTGTTGTGTTGGCCAAAAATTCGAGCAGAAACCACGATTTGTTAGCAAAAGTGCAACAACCAATTTTAGGTTTCCCACAAATTCGGGCGTTTGTGACGGATTGCTTCGGGCAAATTGTGCATAACTATTAGGAAATATTCGTTATTGACTGTTCTATCCTTTGGCAACAACTCATTATACACCACGACCCTGTAATCGAAGAAAACTGTTAGCTAAATAGTTTATATTCGACCAAACATGGCTTTTTGACGTCCACATCTTCTAGGCCCTCTGAAAAAAGTTTGAACCTTTGATAAGCGCTGCTTTTGGTTTTAATAGCATCACCATAAGCTACAGTCAACATTTAAATTTCGTCCGAGCTTTTAATTTCGTTTTTTACACAAAATTTGATACAAATTTTTCTTCATAAATTTTTCGGAATAAACAAAAATCGCCGATGGGCCAAGACACGTGCACAGTAAAACAGCTGTTAAAAATTTATTAATTATTCAAATTGGCCGAAAGTTTCACCATAAGTGAGTGACGTAAATAGCAACCTAACACCGAAAAAAAAATTTGAAAATCGAACACTTGTAACCCGAGTAAATACAAAATTGTCAGAACTTTTTGAACGCACCTCGTATTATTCTAAATATTCTAAAGTAGACTAAAGATAAAATGCGTATACATTGCAAAAGACATACTAGTAGTTTATATTTCATAATAATCTTCAAACTCAGATTCACTGCTGTCTGATAAATTGATATTCTCTAATTGCTCTTCAATGTAGCCCTCATTGTCACTCTCTGAAGAGTCCTCATAAATTGCGACATCTTCAGATCCACCCATAGCGTTGCTGATGCCACATTTTTTGAATGATTTCACAACAACTTCTGTTTTAACTCCCTGCCATGACTTTATGTCGATATTGTATGGATAATTATGTTCCTAACAAATGTTTCATTTCATAATTTATCCAATAATACCATAAAATATATACCCAAAAGGGCACATTTGTAAGTTTAGAGGGGACAAAATTTTTACTCCCCTTGTATAACGCGCACCCACATTTTAGAGCTAAAAAAATTGGGAAAAAGGTGTGCGTTATACAAAACGGTAATTCTCATGATTCGTCTTTCACTACAATGAGAGTAAAATTTCAAAAATTACTGTGCCATGAGCGGCATAAATTTCCAACTTTTATTTTCGCCAGTCACGCGTTTGGCGGTGACTTACCCGCGCTCCACAGCCATAGATCATCACCGGAGTGCTGATCGGACAAACGTGAGAACCATCTAACCGTGCACCGGACCTCGGCATCACCCTGCCGTATCTTGTTTGCGCGCTGAACTTGATCTTGAAGCCGGCAGCCGCCGTTCGGTCGTAAAGGTTGATGTCAAAAGTCGTGCGTTGCGTAAAGAGGACGAATGTTGTGGGTCACGACTTCGGGGCTTCTAATGCGGTGCCGTCCATGAAACCTTACCGTCGGGGCTCGGTAGCATCTATAATTATGTCGTATTAACGGCCAAAGCGATCACGATCAGCTCCGGCGCGTACTTTTCCTTGATCCTACGACGTTCGAGGATCGGCCAAAAATTCTTCCAACGACAATTATCTCTCTTCCCTTTTCTCGTCCATGGGGCCCCTTTTTATGCTCGGCAATCGTTTGGCCAACAGCTTTGGCTTGTTGGTTGGCCGGCCCCCTCTGACTGCGTTCTCCAGCTCTCCAGGCACCGGTCACCATTCCGCTAATGTCGGCATTGTTTTAAGTAATAGAAACGTATTTATATATTAATATTCCACGAAATGTGTCAGACGCCCATTCAGCGATCGACAGTCGTACGGAAAGTGAAAACCATCGCCGTTGATGGGCTATGCAAATGAAGCCGCTTATTAGCCGCTGGTGCGACGTGTCCAGTTGGCCGACGTTTCAGTTTTCCTCCGCGCGCTCGTGTCGGCTAATCCGGCCATCACAACCGATCATAAATCAAGCGGAATCCGTTTTATTTTCCGCGCACGCCGGTGTCACACATTACGGGACCTGCGATCGATCTGCGGGGCACAGCCTGCGCCCAAGTCACGAACTGTGCGGCGCCGGGTGTCGCATTAGCCGGCTCGCCTCATCTCACGCTGACCTCGAAAGATCTGTCCGATCCTGTCCAGGAACTCGGTGCGGCCCCCCCCCCGTTCGGTCGGGTGCGGTCGGTTTGACGGGAGGGCTTCGCTAGAAAAGGTCCGGCCCGACGGTCCGACGGAGACTGCGGCAAGGCAACGGCAACCGACGGCTCGTCAGTTCTAATAATGCACGGGCTTTGCGTGATTCGGTGACCGACTTTCCGGGTGTCGAGAAAAGCACGCCACACGCCACAGGCGAACGGGCAATCAGTGTAGCTGTCGCCAGAACGCGATTCCAGCGCGATGTGACCTCGAAGTGCTCCGTGGTGCCGCTAACTGGGTTTCCGTTTCCGCGAACAATTCCTAGCGCGATCGAGCAGTCCCTAGCTTCCCGGGACACGATCGGGGTCCTACTTGCCGGTGGCCGGTCATCCTCCGTGGTCTCCGTGGGTCGTGGACCGCCAATTAAGTGACGATCCATAATTGGGCCTATTTATCACTCACAGCTTCACCTGACGCTTGCAGTGGCCAGCGCAGTCCGGGCGCGCGATCTTCTGGTAGCGCTCCGAACCAACGGACTCGACGAGTGGCACACTGATTGTTTGACCCGCAGCCGTATTAACACCCGTGATGTACCCAACGGCGTAATTATCATAATTAACTGCCGCGGAACATGCACCCCGCCGCACGTCGGTTCATTAGCCGGCCGGCCGCGGGGCCTCTCGGATCTGGAACCTGGATCTGGATGCACGTCGAGCACACACCGTAATTGATACTCCTCAAGCGCGAGAGCCCTACAGCGGGCCCCCTTGACAGGCCACGAGGGCCAAGGGCCATTGAGAGCCGTTTATCAGATCGAAATATTCAAATGTGAAAAGCAAAATACGAAATGGCACAAAATTGACCACCCGACCCGATCCGAGTCGATCGTATCGACTAATGAGCGCGATGATGAGAACCCACGGAGGATACGCTGCTGTTTATCTGATCCCTAGCAGGACGCCAGTTTGTTGGTCACAAATTAATTCCGCTTATGCTCTTCTGGACGATTCTCGAGCCAGAACTCGGCGGAACATTTTAAGGTTCTAAGCATCGACACTTCCGTGTCGACTCTGAAGTTGAGATCTCCGTCCGTTCGTTGATCCTCTTCAACGCTTCGCGTCACACTGCACCGATTGCGGCGCTCAATAAAACGACCTCCAGTGGTTAGTTAGAGAAGGCCTAGGTTAAATGGGAGGACCTTCACCACCGTGACCGTGGGTTCTGAGAGTCGCGGCCGCGTTCAAAACAAATAAAGCTTACCGCAGCTCCCGAGCCTCGGCTCGCAACTGTCAACCGGCTCCTTTTGGTCGTGTGCGCCACGTCAGTCACTTATGAAAGCCCGTCGGTGCCGTCGGTTGTCGATGACTATCGTGGCAAATCAATAATGGCATTAATCAACGACGAAGAGGACGGTAAAAGAGGGACAGTAACGCGAGCGCAAGCGGAACATTTAAATACCGCCAGGAATCCGTCTTGGCGCCATCCGTCGTTGCATCGCTGCAACTGTCCGGGAGACACATCTCAGGCGAGAGGTGCCAAGGGGAGACAAACACAGGGAAGCTGGAAAGAGGACGCCTTTTCTTTGCTTGCCCGAGAGTGCATAATTGTGTGCCCCAAAGAGCCTCAGTGTTAGCCGTAAGCCGGAGGAGAACAAAACGAGGGCCCAAGAAAACCAACAGCCAACACCAATCGAGCTGTAAGGAGTTAGCCGCGGTCGCACAATGCGAAAACGCCCGTTGCTGGCCGGAAGAGAAAACAAATCACTATCAATTAACTGTGGACCGTGGCGCGAACCGTGGCTCCCCAATAAGCCATTAACGCAATTAGCATAAACAATATTGATTCGCAATTTGACATCCCGCGATCGGATGCTATCTTCCGTATCTGATCCCATCCGGACATGCCGTTAGCACTGCCTCTTTCTCCTTCTTTCTCCATCCCCCTTCGTTCTCTTACGGGTCACACGGATCGCAGCTCTTCGGGATGCCGTTGTAGGTTATGTTGTCCAACTCGAGCTCGAACCGGCGCGTCCTGTCTGGCGTGTCGTGTGCAGGTGGGGCGCTTTCGATGGCGCAGCGTGTGTGCAATATCGAAGGTTAAGATGGGTTAAGTGACCGTTGGACGATCTTGCTCGTTACGAGCCCTTAATGGAGTGTTGCCGGTGGTAGCGGCACCAGGAGACTGCCGAGGGCCGTACTTGTTCTACTCGCTCATTAATCTCCGATAACCCGGAAGGGAAGTTGTGCGTTGATCCAACAAGTTGTTGTACGTAATTTAATTTAACTTATTCTTTACTTTATTAATACAAATTTGGTTGCAGATAATTGGGAAATTCTGAAAAATTTATTTCCAAAGTGGTAGGTCTTCAACTCATTCGTCAAAAGCACATTTCATTGAAGCTCATTTCCACCTCGGTAGCTGTTAATGAGATGTATTGCGGTTCGGAAACCCCGAATATCGTACAAGAGAAGCCAATGCACTCAGAATTAGTGACTGTTTGGTGTGGATTTTGGCTGATTGATTCAACCTCAAGACCCAAGTTTCTATTGCCGAAATGGGACCAGATACAATCGAAAATGTACTCAAAAATAGGTCGACCGAATGAGCTACTGCCAAGTAAATCGTGGTGAACATTTTATCAAAAAAAATTTACATCAAAAAAAGTTAAGAAATAACTTTTCAAATAAAACTTCAAGCATCGAAAAATATTAAACCGTTTTTGTTTTATTACCAAATGAAAAAGTACACGTTAAATTGCTCACCCTATTTCACTCCCTAGGGTATCCCCATAGAACTTAGCAGCAGAGAGAAAGAAGTAAACAGAGCCATTATAAAAATAATATTCTAAGTTTATTTCAAGAAATCAAATGAAGCATGTCTAATTCCAGCAGTATGCTAATATCTTTGCTTTTTAACGACTGTTATAAACCGAGAGGACATCCATATTTGAGTGTCGTACTGTCCGTCTAATAAAACCGTTACTGTCTGGTTTGATTTGATTCGATCCGTTGAGTGGAACCGTTAAGCAACTTGACCGTGGCTGAGCGTGGCTGAGATATTTACTTCATTAACTTCCACGATCGTTTCGCCGGGCAGAACCACAGCGGAACATTAGCATCATACAATTGTATCTACCTAATCCCTTCAGCAACGCCGTTGATCCGACGCCCCTTTCAGCAACTCCGTCGCTGAACTTGGGGTTAATTAATTTTCCGTTGTCTACATTAATATTAAACTCGCTGCTGCCAGCACACTAATGGGAACCTATTAGAATCTAGCAGAATAAATTGATTCACTAACTTAGCATTGCGTGTCCTTGCGCCTGTGGTCAGAGTCCGTCGGGAACCGTCGGTAATCTACCTGTCAGCCAGTGGCAGGTACTCGATTCTTCTTTCAATCTCGCGACGACGCGATCGCGACACGGTTCGATCGCCTGCACTCCAACAATAGCACTCGGTTCATCCACTCGGTTATTTTATTCGAATGAAAAATAGCGTCAAGAGGCGGAAAATCGCAGGAAAAGTAACTGAACTCTACCCCCGGGTGGATGTGTGTGGGTTTATGCAGCTGGCCCGGAAGTCACGATCCAGCCAGCCGCAGCCAGGACCGTGATAAATTGAAAATATTCCAACAGACGCGCGCACAGTTTGTGGTCGCTCCAGCGGTCGCCGTGTCGGTAACATTATCTGCGCGGAGTGCGGAGAAATAGTTTGGTTGCCGGACGCACTCGATCTCGTGGACGGTCGCATTTCGCATAGGAAAAGCGGGTTCTATGCGAAGCATGCTTCTTCGTCCTCCTCTTTGGAGGCCCAATGCCGGCGGCCAGTTGCGTTGCGAAACCGAAGAGCACTTGGTTCCTGGGGCCTGGACGCAGCGGCCGCACCCTGCCGAACACAGGGTGGGTTTGAATAAAAATACAAACGGGCGAAAAAAGCAGAATCTCGACAGAACGAATGCATTCTTCCTCGCCAGCGCGCGTGATGTGGCTCGCAACACTTTGTTGATGGTGCGGTTCAAATGTTATGAAAATAATTTTAACTACATGCTTCGAAGGCAGTCGCCCCGGCCGCACCGCTTGCACCTTTGTCACCGGTCCGGCCCGCTCTCCCGCTGGCTCCGGTAATGCTCGTTGCACATTTGTTTTACATTTCTTCGCAACGTGCGGACACTAACGGCGGTTGCCAACGGAGAAATGGGGTTGAAGCTTCGCTGCCCCGTCCAACCCGCGGAGCGGCTCTTTTCGGCCACAAAGAGGTGCGTGGGCGAACCACAATGTATGTAAATTGGGTGCGAAATATGCTGCCATCAATTGGCAGGCGAAGGTGTTGTGGCACACCAACTAAGTCTTGAACTAAGAACAGCGAAAGATGTTTAAATTTACTTATTTCTATTATTTCAAACATTTCAATTTAGTTGCAAAGTATTTTGTATGATGAAACATCAGGTTCGGCGTTGTCTAATTTACAAAAACTTCACGTTCCTTGTGCTGCGTCTCAGTTTCATAAACGTCTTCTGTTGTCGTCTATTGTTGCCGTTTTTTAGTTTGGACACCTTTTACGCTCTCCTGCACCACCGGGGACCACCCAGCCTAGGCCCAAAACCGCGAACTATTTCTAGCAATTCAATTTGAATGCATCATTAAACATGAAAACGTGGCCGCCCGATCCTCTTCTTGGCGTTTGGCATAGACCGGCTGCTACATTGTCAGCTACAGCGCAACGGCAACGGATAGCGATGACTCCAGGCGAGTCGAGGTCCGTAGGAAGAACCAAATCATGCCCGACGGTCGCCAACCGAATGGGGGAACCGCTTACAACAGCCAAGTAATGTACAAATTATGCTAATGGCCATGTTTTCCTAATTGCTGATTGTTTGTGCCCGGGTTAGACAACTGTGACAAGGTTGTGATCGCACCGAAGAGTGCTGCTATCGATCGGATCGGATATTGAATGTTTGTGGTGTGGTTCCTGAAGGAACACATTGTTTCCATTGTCCTCATCACTCGATCGGCGCGCTATTTACGGGCTGGAGGATTATCTGTTTTTCATGTAATTTATTTGTGTAAGCTACTATTAATTTGAAATAATATTATTTTAAATATTTTTTTACGCTGTTTCCAACAGTTAACCTCGTTTCTATCTGCATTTTTTTTAAAGGATTCTTTGGATCTTTATTATACATAAATGCTTGGTTACATAAGAGTACAGAGATATTCCACATTGGGATTGCAGCTATTTAATTATTCTAAGGTATCGAAATGATTGCAATGAAAATATTTCGATTAAAATCTGTTTAAATTATATGTTATGCCACGTGGCATTGAGTCATTTTATCGTACCTATAACTAATAACTGATAACTTAAAACATCTTACAACTAATTAACTTTAAAAACTTCAGATAATCAGGTCTTGTATTGTAGGGTGGATAGAATTGTTGCATCTATTGATTAGGCCTTCTTTTAGTTTGTTAATTTCAAACGATAGTCTTTGCGTGCCAGCGAGGCTGAGGACGAGATTTGTTGGTGTTCTCCAGTGTAAATTGAGGATCATTTTGAGAATTTAATTCAGTCTGATTTGTATTGATTGGAAGTTAGTTTTGGAGCAATGCGACCACAGAGAAGAGGCATAGGTTAAGAGAGGAAGGAAAATTGTTTTATATATTAGTAGTTTATTTGAAAAGTTAAGTTTATTGTCCAGTAGTAGCCCCAGGTATCTGAGGTGAGAGGACCATGATATATTTTGATTATCTAAAATGATATTTTGTCCAGGTAGGGGAACAACTCGTTTGCTGAATTTATATGGGAAAAATATAGCCTGGACTTTCGATGGATTGATTTTTATCTTCCAGTGATTGTAGTAATTTTTCTAGGAATTAACGATTTTTTGTAGGTTTTTAATCGCTGTTTTGGTTACCTTGCTTGTTGATATAAGGGCTGTATCGTCAGCATAAATTGCCCCTTCACACGCTCTTGTTTTTGGAATGTCGGACGTGAATATATTATAGAGGGAAGGACCAAGGATACTTCCTTGTGGGACACCAGCTGGTGCATTAAAAGATGCAGAGAGGGTGTTGTTGACAAGTGCTTGATATTTTCTACTGTTCAGGTAGGTTTTTAAAATTTTTCATATGTATAGTGGGAAATTAAGTTTATGCATTTTGTGTAGCAGTCCATAGTGCCATACACTATCGAAAGCTTTTTCAATGTCTAAAAAGACAATGGCTGTCGATTTGGTTTCAGATTTAGCTTTTCTTAAGTGGTTTACTACTCTGGTTAGTTGGAGTGTTGTTGAGTGTCCTGATCTGAAACCAAACTGTTGGATAGGAAAAATATTATTTGAGCTCACGTGCTCTATAATTCGTGTCAGGAGTAGTTTTTCAAAGATTTTACTTAGAGAGCTAAGCAGGCTTATTGGTCTGTAGCTACTCGGTTGAGTCGGATCTTTACCGAGTTTGATTATTGGGGCTATTTTTGCTGTCCTCCAGGCATTAGGGAAGTAACAGTTTAGAAGACAAGCGCTGAACAGGCGAGTAATGAATTGTTTGGTTCGTAGACTGAGTTTTTTGTATAAGAATGTTAAAGATTCCGTCCATCCCAGGAGCTTTTAAATTTTTATGGTAATCTATTGTCTTTATCACTTCATTAGGAGTGAAAAAATCTATACTTGTGCAATTTGATTTTTGAATTATTTTTTTTGTGGGCTGTTATAGGAGGCTGTTGTAGTGTGTGAGTTAGAAAAATGTAATCCAATGGCATCACCTTTCTCAGTGGGGTTTCTATCTGCATGGTTGGTGCGTGCACTGTAAAAAGTGCACTCAAGCAAATGCATAAAAATGCACTTTGTCAAATGGCCCTGAAACACGTTCAGTTTCACTTCGTCGAAGCTAACGACGGTCCATTAGAGTTAATTTAGATAATAAATTTAAGACAAACACCTTCAGCGCATCACGATACAGCTTATGATGCCGCAGCGCATAAAACGGGCCAACCCTTTCCGGACCGGTCCGCCACGATCGCGCAATGACGGAATGCGTCCCGGAATGTGCCTCTTATCTGTGGGCTCGCCGCTTAAAGAAAAGGGACACCAAGGCGCGCCAGGATGAAGCAAAGATTAATTGGGCTGCCCAGTTCGTTGATTAAATGCGTCCGCTCATTTTCGTACCCACGTTTGATCTTCGGGGGGGGGGGGTGATTTTTCATGCCATGATTTTTTGCACCCGCCCGCCGTTGTGGAACTGCAGTTAATCTTCTTCACGTCCGTCCGACCGCTGTCCGACCGCTGCAGCGCTTGATTGCACCGCAGGCTCTCAGATTGGCGGCTTGGCTTTGTTTCGCGCCCAATTGAAGGATAGACCAGTGATGATGTTTTAATTGTGCAATTTTTTCGCTCCCCCGGCAACCTTCAACATGTCGAGCCGGCGAACTCCGGCGAAGAGAAGCATCTTCGCGCTCTTCGCTTTTGCTCTTTGCGTTCGGTTACAGGACCCAAACCCAAAGGGAATTCCGCGGCGTTGAATTCTTCTCGGAAGATTAGAGCGAAGACAAAAACCTAAACGGTTCCGTCAGATGTGAGATTAGTTTTTATTGTGTGTTTTACGAAAGGTTGTTCAGACGGGTCGCGGGCAGTTTTTGGGGGGAGGCTTCGGAAAGATTGCATAGCGATAGCCTCCTAATCGACCGACCCACAGCTCGGCCTTTCTTTCGGCTCGTTTATTGCTCACTTTGCACTATTCACATACAGAAACAAGGCGGACAGGCGTCAGGTGAGCTGTGAAGCGATTTTAATCTTCCCGCATCATCTTCCCGTTTCCCGCCTGCCCTGCCCGTCCGGTTGATTGGCCAGACATGGAATGCCACTAAATGTAACTTTGAGTTTGATTGGCCTGGGGAATCGGAAAAGAGCGATGCGAAGTAGATTTTTAGATTTTAGGATGATAGTTGCCAAAAATAATATTGGCAAAGAATTAGGGAGGACCCGAACACGATGAACCAATTTTCCGCCCATCCTGATCCCTTTCTCGACCCACAACATTTGAGTAATTTGAAGATGACTTTAAGACTATTTTTATCGCGTATATTGAACAACATGTTTTCTGAGCTACAATTTTATACAAAAGGGTTGTTTATTTTTCCAAATATTATTTGCACTCACCTAATGTACTTGTTCTCCTTTTTCGCTCACTTCACAGGAGCAGGAGCATCGACGGTTACCTTGCGGTTACCTCAGTCCAACGGTAGCGATAGCAGCAGTAGAACAGTATCATCAGTATCTGATGGGAGCACTAGTACCAATAGTATTATTAGCGTTAATGTAGGCAAAGACGCATCAATCGAACTAATTAATGTTACAAAAGTGTCCATGCTGCCCCTGCATGACGATGATCTGCTGTACGAATCGAAGGCAGGTGAGTAGCGCCTAACACTTGCTGTTCCCTACAGTTTGAGAATCGGCCCAAGATCGTCCACCAGATTTGGCTGCGGGAAGCAACAGCAGTAAGTAGATTTCGGGCCTGGCGTAACCAGATGGTTTCTTCATTCGATTACAGATTTTTCCGATGGTCAGCGGTGGCCATCCAACATGCACCGGACGAGTGTGTTTCGGAGTATATCATCCAAAATCTGGGATCCCCATCCCGAGTACATTCTGTACGCGTTCGGCCACAACATGCACTTGAAGCTGTGGCACGACGATGAATTTATAACGAAGGATATGAAGGTAATGGAGGGAACACATTTCAGGGTGTCCTCATCGGTTTCGGAATCATCGTGAAGTACAACAAATTCTGATCTGATCTGCAGGTGACTCACATTTGGCCGAATGAAACGCTACGCAAGGAGGAGGACCACATCGAGAGCAAGATGCTGCAGGCCTGCTACTACAAAGGTGTCGTCGTGGGAGATGAATCATCCTCCGTTCAAGTTTCGCTGTGCGATGGCATGGTAAGTTGAGTTCTTCCGTTTTCCTTTCGTGTAGTAACTGTAGCTGGAAGTTGGCGTTCTTTTCTTTACTTCAAATCTATTTCCATTCCCACGGCAACCGGTAGTATCCAGGTAGTGGCGCTAGTAAACAGATGGGAATCGGGTGGGCAAATTTATGCTTCCCATGTTCCACACCTGTTCGCTGGCACCGGCTTGCCCGGCGGCCGGCAACGGGGCTAAGTGTTTGTTTATCATTTGGCAAATCGGTGATTTTTTACTCCTCCCGCGGCGGTTTCGGTTTCATGCGCGGGCCATTAGTAGTGGCCGGCTGCAAATAGCAAGCGCCAAAGGAAAATTCCGCCACGGTGCGGCGGTTCGAGCCTGTGAACGGCAGTCCACGTGCTAGTAAACCGGTCGATACGGTTTGGCTGTCGTTTTAGCCAAGTTCCGCGGGGAGTTTCGGGGCTGCCGCTGACGGATTAATGATCCGCCAAGTTCGGTTCCCGCGCATTGCTCACGATTGCATTGCGCCTACCAGACGGGGCTTGCCTGCCAGATGGCGCCCATGCACTTTCGTTGGTCATTAAATATTTGAAATATTTCTCACCTTTCCACGTGGGCCGAACCGTGTGACGTACACGCGTTAAAAAGTTGTTGAACATGGTGCTGGTGCCATTCGATTCCAACAACGTCTGGCGTACGCGAGACGATTTTGTAGTTACATATGTTGGTAAGGAAAATAGAAATAAATTCGCAAATGCAGCGAAAAGATAGAGAGAATCAGTTTCTGCGTCTGCAGTTGATCGTGTGCCAGATACACCGGCCATCGATTCTGGCACAATCTAAACACCAAGTGCCAGGAGCGTGTTTTGTACTCATTTCCAATGAATTGCCCAAATTATGGCGGCCGCGGTGCACTTGAAGCTGCATCGTGGGGTTGCAAATTCGGTGGTCGGTGTTTACGGCTCTACGCTCAGCCGAGTAGCAAATGGTAGTCAAGACACGCAGGTCCGAGAATAGACGTCTTGCAGACGCCGCCTGGTCAATAGTCTGCCAAACTATTACCCACGCTTCAAACTTGCCGAACCTTTCGGGACGCTGTATATTTGCGTTGGATTGTAAAACTTATGACCTATCGGCAGCACGCCAATCGATAGCCCTTAGCCATCCGAACATTAGCCGTCAGATGTTACAGCGTCCGAGTGATGAGCAGCCGCCTCTTTGCGTCTTAGAACGAATGCCCTCAAAGATAGGACCGAGTTAAATTGCGTGCTACAAACCTAGGTGCCCTTGGACTTTGTTTCGTAATTAAGTCTGCTCCTGCCGCAAAAACACGCCGTGCCCTTGACAATAGCAGATGTTTAATGTAATCAAAAAATCTCACACGATCCCTGACCGCCACACCATACGGCACCGTTACGGTCGGTTGTGGCCGGATCTCAGCTGTTAAAACATTTTGTCACTTCACTCTCGCTGGTAGCATCAAACAGGAAGAAGGCCCTCCGATTCCCGCACGGGGCAGATCGGAAAATCCAAGGGCAGTACACGGCCAATGCATACCCGTGATCCGCGATGAGGAAGTTAAAAATATCTTTTCTCTGTGAGCAACACGATCTATTGAGATGAGGCTCAGTTTGTTTGCTTTTTTGGCTCTTCCCAATGTTATGCTACGATTTTTCACCATTCCCAAAAGATGGTGGTCAAGTATTGTACTCGCTGCGATTTGTTGTTCGGCAACTGTGGCTGTGGTCACTGTGAGCAATAGTTCAACGCCAGAAAGTTTACATTTTGCACAGATTCGTGTTTATTTGCTCGATTTGTCTTTCATTTTTTTTGTTACATTTTCGGGATGCTTCATTTCGTGTGTCCGGGATATGAGTTCCGTAATCAGAAACTGTTGCCACTTCTCAATAGACGTGCACGCACTTCTTGGGAAAGTAGAACTTGATGGTCTTGGTGACCGACTTGCTGCTCATGTCCGGGTTCACTCCCTTGCGGATCTGCTGCTTGAAGAGCTGGGCGACCGAGTCGGTAGCGTCACGGCAGTGGACATCAACGTACTTGGTCTCCTTTTCGACGGCCTTGCACTTGGCAGAGCAGGCCGGAAGCGGGCGGCTGGTGAAGCAGATCTTACCGTCCTTCTCGACGTACTGGGCCTGGTGTTTCACCGCACACTCCTTCTCGGTGTACTCCTGCTTGCCGGCGAAGTACTCGCGCGG
>NC_071286.1:26583159-26655502 GCF_943735745.2 Anopheles bellator
CTTGGTGGACACACCAAGGCTCGAATGTGCCTTCTGGATCGCCCGGGACCATCTTATATACTACATTTTTGCTGATTGCTTACTTTTTCAAAGTTCCATCTAATCTGATCGACGAAGTTTATTGACCGTTCCCTGCTTCGAAGCAGTACGAACCTGAGGCTTGTTTACGAAACTGGTTATCAATTCAGGATGTCAGTTTCTATGGTGCATTTTTAATACCGTTCAATACCGTCCAACGAATGTCGAATGTCGGCTAAAGCTTGTATCAATCAAACCTGTTAGCGATCATCATAAGATTGTAAACTGTATTTCCGTGGCTCTGATTGAATATTATTTAATGTTCGCAAGACAAAGAACATTACCCTTGTCATGAAGGAATGGGACCTATACTTGAAAATTATTATATCACACTTGTCGTTAATAATGTCATGTTTCCATTTCTTGTAGCTTGGACACATCAGTACCCTGAACGGGACCTTTTTCATCGAACCGGCCGAGAGCGTTTCAAGCAACAACAACAACGTTCTGCACCGTATCCAGCGGTACTTGACGGACAAGCTTGGTTCGAGCACGGACGCTCGATTGCAGATCGACCGCCTTGGAATTGCGCCGGAAGACTGTGCCGTTCACACAGAACATGAAATCGGTAAGTGCCTTTGGTGCGATTTATTTGGTGTCTTTGCATGCATTATTTTGCCGCCCTGGATGAGTCCTATACATTTCTGAATGAACGCTTCATAAATGGATTCCTTCAGAATTGATCCCCAAAAGCCTGACCGTAGCACTTTGCGTCGTGCTCATTCACTTTAAGCTGTTTACCGTTGCAGTAAGTTCGAACCATCCTAGACGCTGGCCTGGCTCTGCAGTCGATGACGCATTCTGGGGCAATGCACCGATGCGCCAACTCGAACTTATCTCTTCCGATCTGCTAATCTCGCCACAAGTACGCCTGACCAGTGCTTACGCCACTCAGCCACCAGGCTTTTGGCCGTTGTGGAGCAGCTTGACTGATTACGAACATCGGCCGTGCCCTTCTGGGCGCGTCGTTGGTACCTTTCCAATCTGTTTCGGCATTCAGCCCACCCGGAGCCCAGCCGGATGGCTTAGAACTGGTTCATAAATCATGTGCCGGCTGTCAACAAATTAATCCACCAACTCAAAACACGACACGCACTCGGTCGCGGCACAGACACGGCTGGTCATAAATAATCTTCCTTCGCGCGCATCGGTGCATCGCCACGCAAATTCCGTTCTGAGCCATCCTAAGCAGCCGTGAAGTGAAGGGCAGACGGTGCCGTCGGCAACCATCTGATTTTAAGACATTAATTTTAAGCTTATCGGACGAACATAAAATCACGACAGGGAACTCCCCGCCAGCAGCAGGATCATGCGCTGCTGGCTGGTGACTAATGCCTCTCCTCGAAGCCGCCACGTGTTTGCTGGTTCGCGGCGGCATCGGAACACCCGTCTGGTGGTGTGTTGACCAATAAATCTTGCAATCCATCGAATCCTTCCATTCGATTAGCGACATCGATCGTCGTGTATTGTGCGTGAATACAATTCCTATTGGCCGCCCAATGGACGGGAGTGACGAAACCTCTCGTCTCTCGAGCACGGGCCACGGCATTGAGCATGGCCAGTCCGGCGACGTTGCAGCTGTGCGTCGTCGCAGGGTCTTTCCGTTTGATGTGCGATCGCGACCGACATTATGCAATTGCAGAGTGGCCGCCGTCGGCGGGAGTGATGGCTATGACACACTGCCAATGTATCGGCCCCAGGGCTGAACCGAGAGTCCGTTGCTCTCCGTCTCCCACACCGGCCGGCCGGCCGGCTTATCGTCGGCGGTGTGAATGTGCTTTGAAACCGCGAAATCAATATCACGGTTCATCGGCTCGGACTCGCGATCGATTAGCGTGCCCGGCGGCCGATGTTGTTGGTAACTAGCTGTGGCGTGCGGAGATCACAACATAGCGCTGCCCCGGCTGGCTCATTAGTTTGTATCACCTTTACCGATCGATCACCGGGCGCGCGTGCTGGCTGGCCGGTGGCCGCCTCTAGAGGAATGCCGCACCGTAGCATCTCGGTCGGGAGTTCTCCGGGATTTCTTTTTTAAGACATTCTTTTCCCAAAGGTGCGATCGTGCGTGCTTTTTGGCGAAACTTACTCACGCCCGGTGAGATGGTCCAGTCCAGCATTCCGGCGCGTGATTTTGATCGCCTGGAATGCAGCCTGGATTTTGTTTACATCTCGCCGGGTTTTAGGTTGGCCAGAAACCTTCACTGCCACCGAAAATCCACTCTATGATCCACTTCCATGTTTACCAAACATTCAACACCCGTGTCGCTGCGGTGGCCTGTAAAAACCGACCGGCGGCGAGCATAAGACGGCCGTGCCCTGGTGCCTTTTCTGTACCTCCCCGAAGGCGACTCCCATTGGAATGTTTACCATTGGCCAATTGGGGATTGGGTCAGCGAAACGGGTGCTGCCGCTGGTCCAGAGTGTCCGTGGTGCCCAAGTCTCCCCTGGGCCCTTTTGGACGGCGGTGGCGTAATGATCCGTTTGCGACCCACGACCACTGGCGCTACTTTTGGCAGTGCCGCGATCGTGACCCTGCCCCTAATGGGTTGCGGACCGATATTGCGCAGAGCGCTAAGTGCTCGCGTAACAAAACGCGCCTCTTCGCCGGGGAAGCGGTTTTCAGATTTTTTGGGGCAGCGACGATGATGTCAGCCCGGAACGAATTGACTCCATTTCCCATAAATTTCTGGGCACGAATTTATTGCCTGAGCGGCGGACCCGAGCATCGCAGCATTAGGAAATTTATGCTCGACAACATGAACCTTGAACAAACCGGGCGTCAGGAAGCAACCAAACCTGGAGTTAATCGGTACCGGACGTCGAAAAAACCATGTGTTGGGTGTAAAGTTTTACTACTTTGCTGCCCTTCACCAGAGTCGTAAATTGTGAGCTCCTTTCGGTTGGGTTGGTTTTAATTTTCATCTCTTGGTTTTGTAAAATTAATTTCAATTGTTTCCTGCCCTTCAATCCACACACCGCTTATCAGAGCTACTCCGCTACATTGTGGCAAGGAGACGGCAAAAGCCACTAGATGACGTCGCCTGGGGGCCGCAATGGTAGTTATCGTTATTAAACTAGAAACCCCCTCACCGCTCTTCACTGGCCGGCCGGCACCATTGCGTCCATTGAAGAGCGGTTCATTACACGCCACATTGATTATCAGCGACATGATCGAACGTGGCCAATTTATGCTTATTTTTTAATTTAGACCCCCAGCGGGCACTGCTGGCGTGGCTTCGATCGTGTACGGTCCCACCCCAGGGCCGTCCCTTCCGATGTTTCCGATACGGGGATGGCGCGATCGACCGCGATAACCGCGGGACGCATCACCCGAGGGCTCTAGCCCCCACCCTTTTGCGGTCAGGTCTTTCGACCTGACGCTTCGCATAACGGGATACCCCGGGATGTGTCCTGTGGGCGCCGCACGTTCGACGCCCGAGAACAACTTAATCAACTGGCGATCGCGATCGCCGCGACCCTTTCCGATTGGTCGCGCTAATCCCTCGCCCGCACTGGCGCACTGTGTGCGAGCGAGTGAGGGCTAGTAAATGGCAACAGGGGCTCTGGGAGGAGGGCCTAAGTTAACCTTTTGTTTATTTAAATTACTGTACTTCGTACATTCTTCGAGTCTTCGATAGTAACTTCGATCACTTTGACGTAGCGGCTTTTCTTTACTTACCTCAATACTGTGGTAAAAAAATAGCGAGAAGTAGCTTATAGTTCAAAAACAACCTTTTTTTTCAAATTCTTGATAATTGTGCCAACGTTTTTTTCCAGTTTTCAAAACAAGTTGAAAGCGGTTTTTTGAGTTTAACAAGTAGCCAGAAGCCACATGGTGGCAAGTCAGGTGAATAAGGTAGCTGCGGAACGATCGGGATCGAACTTTAGTCGGAATGATCACGGGAATGTGATGTGAAAACGTTTCTTTTTTTGGCACCAATCAACGTTTAACTTTTCTCAGGTCCTAATGGTCATTGAAAATTATCCTTTTTACTAATTCCATAATATTTCAACAAGGTCGTTAAGAACTCGGACTGTCAATTTTGGACGATTTTGGAGTACCAATTCTTTGATTTTACTGACTTACGCTCATCAGTCGATGTTGATGATCCATGGTAGAGTCAATGCGATGCAGCAGAAATAACATTCATAGAGAATTCACAATTTTAGCTGCTTTCAATAGGATCACCGTGTCGCTCACACTTTCTCACAATTCCCGGTACTTCTTGGCCACAGTGTCGCCACTGATTCCAAAAGGAACTCGGCTACATGTAGCGACTCCACCGAGTAGCCAAAGCGAGCGAATTAATTCCCGTGCACTTCCCAGTGTGTTACAGGAAGCACGGGGCGCGATGGCGATGGGCCCTTAATCTTGCCCTGCAGACACGTACCCCGTAACGCATCATCACGACGGCACGAAGTCCGACATCGGCGGGGGGGGGTGGGGGGGGCCATTTGCATACGCATAGGACCGCAAGGCTGCACCCACGGAGCGGCGGAGTATTGTTAAGTAATCATCGACCCACGCTTATCTTGTCAGGCGCGCGTCGTGGCCCTTCATTCATGCCCCTTCATGCGCTTCATTCATGGCGTCGGCTCACAATACCTTCTCCGTGTACCCCCTGAGGATGCGCGCATGAAGAATGGCGTTTCGGAGGCCCCGCAGCACGGGCGTCTAATCGACCGCCGAGAACTCGTTCAGCACGAGTTGCACGCAATGCAAGGGTTGTCACTTCCTACGGAACTATTGCAGCCCTCGCACCGTTGCGTCACGGGCTCGATTGCGAATCGTTGGCTCGATGTCGTCCTGCCCTGCCACGTTGATTATGCTGGGCGTTGCGTGTGTGGGAGATCCACCGTGTTGGCACGCGAAGCCAACGGAAGTAAATTGGCTACAGGCCACTGGGCAATGGGTGACTGGCCGCGGCAATTAAAAAACGGGAACAGGGTCGATTGGATTTGGTCAATTAACACGCGGACCGGCCGGCCGGGTCGCTGAAATTAGTTTACATTACGAGCTACGAGCCTATGAGAAGTTCACGATCTGTGACCGACCGTAGTGCGGCAAGTAAAACGCAAATAAAATCAAACTCCCAATAACGCCCCAATCTTCGACCTTCTGCTGTCCCCCCCCACAAAATGCTATTGGAAACAAATCGTGATCGTGCCCCGATCGGCTTGTTTTTCCACTGAGATCGGTTAACTGATTCTGCAAACATCGCCTCCGAGCTGCTCGTGAGTTTCTGCTTCCTAACCGCCCGACGCCCAGCGGCCACAACATCGACTTCGTTAACGGTCTCGCTCGACGTCGGGTCAAACGCCGGTAATCATTGCCGAAAGTACAAACGGGGCGGGCACGTTGCGTTTAGTTGCGCTTGTCAATCATAAACCATCGCGCGGGTTAGCATAGGGCACTCCTCTCCGCCGTTTTCGGGGGGTTGGCCAGTTGGCGCGCATAACGCACACGCACCAAGTGCCTCGTTCGCGTCTATTGACCGTTCCGTGGTTAAACATTCAACTTGGCGGCAATTTGTGTAGCTCCAAGTATTTCGCTGACCCGCGGCACCGAAAAAAACATGTGTATGATAAAAGTCAAACAAACGAAATCACCGGACTGACCTTCGCTCTCGGGCTCGGTTGGGCAATCTGTTGGGCCGACGAGCCTCGAAAAGGGCCCTTCGAAGCCGAACACCCATCATCGGCTGGGCGATGGGCCAAATGTTAAGGTTGATTAAATAAATCTCGCGCCACGCGCAGGGCTTCTTGCGCAGCGATACTTATCCGACGATCGCCGGACTATTGAAGGCTCTCTGGCGCAGGAGTCGTCTCTTATCGGTCTCGGATGGTGTTGATTGAATCTTGTCTCACGCCGAGCAGTGACAAGGGACCTTCGCATGCACGGCAGATTTGTTTAAAGCACAACGGAGCCACATAAACATAAGTCCCTTCGATAAATAATCGATCCACCGATTGCCAAACGCCCCGGGCCCGGGTCCGGATTGATGACAAAGCTTTAAGCTTTTCGAGCTTCATTTACCGTTTGGATTAATAGTTTCATTTTTCCTTTGGGCCCCTGTCCAAGATAATATCTTAAAGGGGTGGCTGATTTTAATGGCGCCCTGCCGGTAGTATTTATCACGTTTCAGACCTCCACTGCGCTGCGGGCCGAGGGAGCGCACCTCGTCAAGTGGCCCGTCACCGGTTTGACGTGCGCCCGAAATATCGATCCGCTCCGAGATGACAGCGCGTGAGATGTATCGATGTGAGAACGTGTTAAAAATTAATTTTTAACATTTTTAAAATTCTCCCGACGCCAAGCCTGACGTCGCGCGCCGCCGCCTGGCCTGGCGCAACTCGTCAATTGAAGTGAGCAACCGGAGAAGAAAAAGAAACAGATGGACGAAGAATAAAGCCTTGTAAGGAATTTCATTCACCACGACATGAAATCTAATTATGTAAATTGGCCGCTAAAATTTTGACTGACATACATACACAGGGCACAACCCATGTAGCGTGTCCGTCCCGGGTTCCGTTTCACCATAGTCTATGCGCCACGGGGTCGCGTCCCGGCATAACGGCCGACGAGTTGGCTCCGCGGCCATTTTTTTACTATTATTATTATTATCACACAAATCTTGGCCACTTCCCGAACGCGCGCGGGGCCAACGAGAACTTAGACCCCGATCGAAACAGGTTTCGTTGTGAGAGAACCGATGATGGATCGAGCAGTCATCAAATGCGGAGGTTTTGGCTGATCGACAGCGGAAGA
Source organism: Anopheles bellator (assembly GCF_943735745.2). Lineage (NCBI taxonomy): Eukaryota > Metazoa > Arthropoda > Insecta > Diptera > Culicidae > Anopheles > Anopheles bellator. Next base: position 26,590,007 of record NC_071286.1, read on the forward strand.
TAGCGATAAACGGCCGGGTAAACGGGCAACCCGGGCTGTGGAGGGTGGCCCCGAGATAAAACGTAAATGCCGCCTATCGAGGCCGATTGCCACCGATTGACACGCGGCCGGCCACAACATCTCCATCAGCGGGTCGAAGGCGAAAAGAAGCACGCGTACGACGCCGGCCGAAACGATCGTCTTCCTGTCCGCGCGCCAATTCGCTGGAGAACTCGCTTTTCAAAGATACGACCCCGGATTTCCACAACGCATCCGCTCCGGGGAGATGTGCTAAACATTTGCTAAATTTGTAGTACCCTTGAGCTACTTTCACGATGATCACCAATTCCCACTTTTCCCGCACGAGCAGCACACAACGGGCACACATTTGCGAATGAGATCATCTGGGAGCGGGTTCACGCAGCATCAATTTCCTTCTTTCTTCTCGCCATTTTTCGAATTCTTCTTCCCCATTACAAAACCCGGCTTCCGCAATGAACGCACGCCAACGCAAACGCAAACACAGCGAGCAGATGTGTCCGCAAGTTTCTGGCGAAGTTCTCCCTGAAGGAACCACGAGCTCGGCAAATTGGTGAGGGCAAATATTTGTCTTCGTTTCGCTTTCGAACACACAGATATGCTGCTATCCCCCTTGCCGCTACGGGGCAAGGCAGGCTCCCTGGCGATGGTCAAGGTCGCGTTTCGGCAATCAAGATTAATGAACCGCAGTTGATTCCCCCACGCGGGGGTCCGAGGCACGAGAGCTCCGCGCTGAAGATGGGAGATGACGCATGGGTGACGTCTTTTTGGCGGGTGGCCTGGGGGTCGACGAACTCACTCATCGATTATGAGAGGCATCTAGCCACTGGCCAAAGATTCTGGCAAACAATAAACTCGCGCCAATAATCCACACGCTCACGTGTCCATGTCCACCAGCGAGTAACGCCATGTTGGCGCTCACTTCCTTGCGGATTGCAAAACACAAACATACACGCGCAGGCCCATTTCGCAAGGTCGTTCGGTGGATGGGTGCGTTTAGTGCTCTGTTGATCGCTTGATCAACGCGCTCCGCCAGGAAGCATCGGTTTTGCGGTCCGAAGAATCATTCGATTGTTTTTTGCTGCACTTCTTTGACACCGTCAAAGTCGGTACCGTGTTTGGCTTGTCCGGTCAACACTTCAGAGAATCAATAGACGGCGAGCAGCAGTCGATGCGAGAAAACCGATCATGTAAGTTGTTGTTGTTGACCGCTGCTGCTGCTACTAAGGCAAACACGCAAACGGCGAACGAGAAATAAAATCCCCAACGACGAGTTGACTCACCGCGGCGGGGGGCCGGAGTTTGATAAGTCTCTGATTGCCTATTGATACAAAACTGTCCGTAGTTAAATCAAAATAAATATTGAGTCACATAATTTCAGTATCGCGCGAGGCACCTTTTAGACTAACTTTCAATGATTTTTGTTGACCTTTATCAACTCATGCTTATTCCTCCTATTCGAGAACATTTCGACAGGTTTTATTTTGAGCTAATTTTAATTACAGAATCTTGGAGTTTTTTTCTGGTCTCCATAATAGAACATAATCGATAGCCGGACCAGATCGATTTGGAATTACTTTACTGTGTGCCGCGGAATGTTGCCAACATATCACCTTAAAGAGCAGTTGGCAGTTTACCTCAACTTATTTTCCTATTAACCTTTAACAATGCTGGGTTTTATGTCATATTTTGAAAGAGGACAGTCAGTTGAGAGAGTTCAAGAGTCCTATCTAAACGACAAATCCATTTTCTTTGATGCGTTTCAATTTAATCTCCCTAAAGGCACTTTCTTCAACATGAATGCCTCATTAAGGGCGTTCTGCACAAACAATAGCTCTCGAACCCGCGCTTATCGAGCAATAAATCACGGCCCGGTAATCCTTACATGAAGCAGACATTTTAATTAATCCCACGCACACCCGTAACTCATTCCTTGCCGGCCCAGACAGACCTCAGATTCGCGGGGTGCCATGCCCCGTTGCATCACTGCACTGCACACCTTCCGAAACAGTCAGTGGTGCGAGTTCGGAGGGCGAACAAATTATGATCATCCGGTGCCACCGAGCCCCAACTCGGCGTAGAATTATGTAAAGGCGGCTCCCTAAACTCAGCCGGCCGACTCAAAGATGTTGTTGTCTCGCTGTGCCTTGCGCCGGCCAGAGTGTCATACAAACAGCGAGTACACCCCGCATAACGGCAGCATACACGGCACCATCACCTTTGCCAGGGCCAGGTCCAGGTCACTGTCGACGGCCAGTGCAGGTGACACAGTTTCCACGCCTAGGGGCCAACGCTCGGGCGCTCTTTGACCCAGTTGTTGCGCGTTCGGAATCGGAAAAATAAATTACCCATTTAACCTCTTCCGTGAGCTGCACGATGGAGGCGCGCCCCGTGAACATAAATAACATTCCCCCATCGGCTTCGACTGGGATAGAGAGTCATGTTTTTTTCGGCACGGGAGATCGACGTTCCAGTTCCACCCTGGTTTTCGTCATTTGGTAGTAAACTAAAGAAAATCTTCCGATATTCTGCTCGATGTCATACGCGCATAACTCATAACTCTCTGGCAGTATGTTCACCAATAGCTCGTGGTCGTCGCCGTCGTCAGCCTGTCGTGATGACACTCTGCTGCCGCGCCATGAGTCAGGTGGCGTGTCGTTCGACGACGGAACAGGTTGCCAGGGCTTTGTCGTCATCGTGTCTGCAACCGAACGCTGCGTTCGTACAGGAGTGGCACCCCGGCACGCCGCTGTCAAGGATGGCTGAGCGGCCGTTGTTGGTCGTGGCTGATTTGCATAAAAATATCTCCCCCCAAAAAAATGAACCTGCACGACCCGTTCTCAGCCGGACCGGCTCTCGGTGACGTGGTGGCGATTCGAACTATGGCGAATGGGCATTTTTGAGATTTACAAAAAACTATGTTTATCACCGTATATCAGGTCTTATTTTCGACTGTCGTTTTCGATAATGAATTCCTAACTACAAAAGGGCAGCGGGTTTGATCTTGCCGATCGGCTGTAGGGCAAGCAACGAACATGTTGAAATACGTGATTCACAGTGTGTCAAATTCACAGCTAATTATTAGCATAGTTTTCAGCCCGTTTCAAAACACTTCCTCCACCGATCGTTAAGTAGAGAAACGTCCCTTCAGCAGCACGGCAGAACGTGGCTCCAGACGCCCGGTCGGGCTGGTGTCGTTTTATAGACGGTTAATCGATTTCCCCATTTACATGCAGCCGGTCGTCCTGGTGGGCAGTGTCGCCATGGCCACCGTCAACCCACAGACCACATCACACCGAGTCGCGAAAGACACTTTAACGATCCATAAAACCTATTCCCGGGGCCGCGGCGCTGGAATGGCAGCTGGAACCCCTCCGATCGCGCAGCATAAACATATGAAATGTGTGACCCGCAGACGACGAAACGGCCGAATCTTCGCTGTCCAGCACTGTCCGGACCGGGTCGTAAAAACTTCGGCGATAATTTACGGGCACTATTAAATGATAGTCTATCAAATAATAACGATCGCCAGAAGCGACATTAGCATTGGCAAACGCGCATACTTAAGGCCTTCCCTTAATAATAATAACAAATCGGTCGCTACCATCACGATTTCGATTCCGCTTAAATCAATAACTCTATCCGTCGCGCGGAATGATTTACGCTCGATCGGGCCAGCCGAAAAGTAGATCGGATCGACGCGATTAGGCGACCGCGCAACCGTGTCAAGGAGCATCCCCACGATTCGTGATCCCCACGAGTTGGTTGCTTGGTTCACGATAGGCCAACCAAGCTCACGGCGAAAAGGAAGGATGCCGAAGGAATGTGACCCGGTTTGCTCCCTGTGCCGTTCGTGAGAAGCACAGAAGGTTGTCTGCACCACTCGCCCACCGGTAAAGGTGACGGATTCCATATGCTCCGGTAAACATGGTAATGCAATTTCGAGGCCCATGTTCTGGCCACCCCATCGATGCAGCAGCAACATCGAAAGTCAGCTGTCGTAAACTATTGTACGCGAACACCACCGGCAAAACGGATTAATTTATTTTGTTCAGATCACTTTTTGCCGTTGTTGTTGTACGCGATAGGAAGTACTAATAGTTGAGTTGGCCCCTATTGGAGGCCTTTTTTATGGAACGACGTGTCTTAATCGTGGCCAGCGCACACACGGCGCATGCCTCGGGCAGGTTTAATTAATTTCAACATCGTTAAAACAATTGTACATCGAAAAAGGGGTTTTTCTTCGTCCGCCATGCTGCGGCCACCAACTCCCTTTATCGCAAATGAATATCTTCGATGAAGGTGTTTAACAAGCGTTCCCTCACACCGTCCCGTCCGTCGGTGCCCGGGGCCTCTACGTTGATGTGGGTGCATTTGTCCAAGCGGACTGAGGCAACACGAATTACTACTTCAAAGAGCAAGCTCCCAACAGCCCCATAAATACGCTACGGGGCCCGACGGGAACCGACATTATCCTTTGCGGGGGGGCTCTCAACTTCTTGAGATTAATTAAACTGTCGATAAGTTGGCCGCTGGCTAGCGAGAGCCCGCGACCGGTGGGAAACTCTGGTTCGTGTCTTGACCGGACGTTGAAGTTTTTCGATCTGCTGAACCACGTGTTCGGTGGCCCACGAAGAAATGTGCCGGTTGGAATGCTGAAAATGCTGTAAAGACTTGAGTTACACATTCGTCGATTCTTGAGCCGTTCTCTGGCTTTGTTTCTTTGGTTCTCCTGAAAAATTGAGTTTGTTTTTGTTTTCCGATATCTTGAAAAAAATTCAAAATTACGACAAAACGGTTCGAAGTGTTTAAAACGCGGTTTATTTCGCCTTTTCAGCAGCCTAGCTTCTAGAATCAATAGCAACGAGCAGCAGCAAGAAGTCCCACAGCAGCTCGTCTTTCTCCCGCTTGATGCGTCTCGTTTGCAGCCTGTCAAGCTTGATCAGTGTTCGACAAGCACGATAAAGCTCCATCTACTCTATCATTTCAATTACACCCAAAATGGCCATTTAATTTTACAAGCGCCTGTCAATACCACTTTAAACCCATCAACGGGTCCATTCCATTCCTCACCGGCCCGGCCCGCCCGAGGCGTGTTGGTGGGTTCTATGTGGGAAGATCGGTGGATAGCGGCCGAGACGACCGTTGGCTACGCTCGATCAAGACAATGTTCGCCAAATGATCGCTGGCTCGCGATGCATCTTAATTATAACCCTCGCGTGGTTCTTGCTGTCCACGGGTGTTCACGATGACATGGAAAATCCATTTCCAAGGACACGCTGTCCCGCTGCTGAGCTCGTCGGTCGTGGCGTAGGCCAACGTCTGCAATAGCGCTTCAATAGCGCCCGTCAGTGTGTACTAATCACCTGTACCGGATGGGATGTTACTGATCGGACCGACAAACCGCAGACAGGCAGGCAGCCGGGCCGGGCAGCCACATCGCTTTTATCGATCGATCGGCGGGGGGGGAATCTTGTTTCGCTCGCAAACACCGCCGACGACGGTCGTGAGCAGCGCGCCACCCCGTTGCGAAGGGGTAAATAGTGAGGTGTGAACATTACGCTGAGCCGCGGGAAGGACGCGTGATGGAAAACGGTGATCGTTGGCAGGGAAAAAAGCAATAGCTGCTTCATACCACTCGCACCTACTGGCAGGGTGGCCGTCAGTTCCGTGTGCCTCCGTAAAATCTCGATATCGTCACCGAACATGCAATATGGCTGGAGCCTGGAAGCAATAACCTTTGATGGCGACGTGGGGGCTCTCTCTCTCGACAAGATCCTGGCTCGCTGCTAACCTGTACACTTTCAACGGATTGCGTGCGCTCCGATCGGAATCGGAAGAGCCCACGGTTGCATGTACATCGAAGTGGAGGCATTAATATTTCCGCCAGCATCGAATGCCAGCGTCTATCGCATTATCGTTTCTCGCGTTATCACACGCAGACGTGTCATTTCTGTGACGGGGCGAATGCGCCCCGATAAGAGACGCACACCACGTACCAATTAGCTTAATCGCCAATTAAAACCTAATCAATTTCACAGGACGCCGCGTTTGGATGCTCCGTAAGTGTGGCCGTCGTGTGGCGTATCACAACGAGCGTGTTGCCAATTAGTGCGATTTATCATACCACCACGATCACGACACTAACATGTTATGTTGCCGGCGCGACGGTGCGACGGCCGGCGAGAAGTGATCGCTTACGTCCGGTTATGCCACGCAGCCACGATCAAGTTGGTTCGGTTGCCCATGTTCTCCACCGTCAAGCTGGAATATTGCTCCAAAAATGTGTAAACTATTTTATGTTGCCTGAAGTTATGCAATCAGCGTGACATCTGCTCCGATAAAAATCATAATTATTAATTATCTGCAAATATCACACTGCTGTGTTCTAATCACTTATGGGTGTATCAAAGAATGGATAATTACATTTTCTTTACCTCGTCCACGAGGTGATGGTGATTAATTTTACCCACCTCGTGGGCCGCCCCGAAGATGGCACATTTCGACACCATCTGCATCTTCATTATTCCTGACCCCTTCGCCGGCCCGGACAGTCGTCCCGGGTTCGTTCGCTGCACCCCAGGGCGCCGGTTGTCACTGCGGTGCATATTTATGCAGTGCCGCGACGACAGGTGACTAATGTCCGCGACCGAGTATGGCCGCGGGACGCGTTTCAGCTCGCGATGCTAGCCCCTTACTGCTTGCGCAACGCGAGCGTAGAAATGTTCGTGCCCAAAGCGCCCTGGGGCCCGCCGCCACCATGGCAGACTCCCTGGCGCACAGCTCGCAACAAGGCCATGCTGGCGTTGGCCAACCAACGCAACGCGGTGCCGGCTCTGATTGACAAGCCGGTTTGGCAAATTGACCGACTGACTGACTGACGGACTGACGGAGCGGGGAATGTGCAGGTGTGCGCAAGTGACAAAATCAACACGCACTCATAAATATCTATCAAACGGCCGGGCTCGAAGCCGGGGCTCGAACCGCTTAACCCTCTCCAACCCGAACGATGCTGCATTTCCCCGGGACCGGACCGAACGGCCCCACAACAAATTACCTAATAAAATGCAGCAAAAAACGGCCCACTAGGAACCTGCATCGGGTGCCGGAGAGACAAAAAAACACGAGGCGGACAGGCCGTCAGGTCGAATTTCGCGGCCTTCCGTCCCGCAACCGCGGGCCGCAGGTGCCAAACATTAGAAATCATTAATTTGATTAGCATAATATTTTAATGTTGAAGAGAGGGCCACACTTCAACCGGCTGCTGTGGCCAGTGGCCGCCCGTGATCGATGTGACAGTGCTTGTGGGCTCGTGGACCAACAAACAATCCGACACTTTCGTGCACGGGAAAGGGCCGGTCCTTCTGAGAAGGGCATAACGGCGGTACGCATCCGGAGGCCGCGCTTATCTCGGGACATTATGCAAACTCCTCCAAACGGTAGCTTATTTGCGTGTAATTACTTCATCTCAAAACACTCACCACGACGCGCACGGTATGTGCTCTTTGCAGCCGCAGGACGGGAGCTGGACGTCAACCGCACGCTGGCCGGCCATTGGGGGCCGCACAGGAGCAGACGCAGCGCGCCGCACTTCACGAACGACGAGTACACGATCGAGGTGCTGGTGGCGGTCGATAACAAGATGCAGCGATACCACGGTGGGGCCCTCAAGTCCTACGTCCTGACACTGATGTCCATCGTAAGTATGCTGCCCGCGCGCGACCCGAATCCCGTCGGCCGACTGGCTGCGTTTTCGGCTGCGTCCCTTCGTTGCTTAATCTGCTTGCATAGGTGTAGGTCGGTCGGTTACATAAATCGGCGACCCCCTCGGGCGGCCACATCTAACCTTTTGTCGTGTCGTGACACTTGCACCGCCGCCCGAAATCGCCCGCCGATGCTTATCGACATCTTGACAAAACGTAATAAAGCCCTTAATAACGGTACACCGGGCCGGCACGGCCAAGATTGCATCGCGCGCTAATAAATTATTCTGAGCCAACTTCACCGGTCCGTCCGGGGTGCCGGGTGCGGGAACCCCACGCGACCGTAACGATTTCAATTACGCCCCGCACGGAAGCCGCCCGGTGGTTCGGGCTACGATTTATCGTTTCCAGCCCGTGATCGCGGCTTCTCTAGCTTCTGCCGGCGCGTGAAGATCATCAGCATCGGAAACAAATTATGGTTCTATATCCCAAGGGCCCCCCCCCGGTTTGGGATCGGGTGGAAAATTGAATTGTTCTATCGGAATGCACCTCACGACCGGTCGCAGCCGCCGGCTAATGCTGGTGTGCCATAAATTATGCTACACTTATTACCACCGCGCACGCGCATTAACGCGGCCGTTGCGTGCCGCGTGCGATCGTGTGCGCTAATGTTTTCTATTTTCATTTCGCTTCGTGAGTAATTTTTCTTCCGCTTTTCCGTCCCCCTAACGACCACGTTCCGTTCTGCTCCGCTCGCCCGCAGGTTTCCAGTGTGTACGCCGACGCCAGCATTGGGAACTGGATCAAGATAGCCGTGTCGCACATAATGTACATCCATCAGGACCTCGCCGCGCAGAACAAGTCGCTGGAGAACGGGTTGGACGGTAAGATGCTGTGGTCTGGCCAGAACAGGAGGGCATTGCACAACGCAGGATGCTTTTTCTCCTGCGGGGACCGGGCGTTTTACGAACCGTCCGAATGCATCTCTCGTCTATTAATTTACGATAGCCCCGCATGTCCCCGTCGCCCTGGGGTCCCCGTCGCTGGGTGGGTTATGAAACACACGCTCTCCCATTGTGACATGCCTTCCCCGCAGCCTCCCACAGTGAAAACTCTATTACCCGATCCGATGACAAATGGGACAGGTCTTGTAAACATTTGTCTAGCCGCCGGGTTGTTTCGCGCGCGTTAGAATGTTGCCGCGAGTCTGCGGGTCCCCGCCAGGGGACTACCACTTGGAGTCGTGGGGCCGTTTGGAAGAATTTATGTTGCACCACTGCGTAAAACAAACCCGGGTTAGCGGGGCACCAGAGTGTGAGCAGTACTATGCTCCATCAGCGTGGCCCCGGCTGTAATTAATAAAACAGTTGCCAATGGCTCGGCACGGCTCCTGGCCGGCGGAGAGCAGATGCAAAAATGTAACTTTGTTGCAATCCTAATCGACCATAGTGGCCACCCCGCCGAGTTACGTTCCGTTTCCCACGGGCCGCGACGGGCCGGGTACCCGCTTATTGGCCTGTTTCGGAAGACGGGGGGGGCCTTCGATTATGCAATATTGTGCCCACTGACCCCACTTGATCGGTCGTTCGTTTTTTTCGTTCGTTTCAGGAGTTTCCGCGTCCCAAATGCTGCAGGACTTCTGTCGCCTGAAGCAGACCACCAACTTCCACCACGACGTGGCGCTGATACTGACCCGCGAGCAGATCTGCCGTGAACCGTCGACCAACAACTGCGACACACTCGGGCTGGCCGAGCTCGGCACGATCTGTCGGCCGACGGCGTGCGCCATCGTGCAGGACAATGGTCTGTCGGCTTCCTTCACCATCGCACACGAGCTGGGCCACGTGTAAGTATCTTCTTCGACTTCTTCCCCACCCGTGTCTCCACACAACGACGCTAATTGAGCAGAACTCCGAAGTGCACCAGGAAGTCCTGATGGCAACTCTGTGGAGCAACCATTATAAATCAGTCTAGGGGGGCCACACGCCACAAAGGAGTCTTAATCATTCTGCCATCGCCGGGCCGAGCCAACAAATGAAAAAATATGGTGAATAATAAAATTTATTAAATATCTCTCCGGCCGCCAGCTAGGCAAAAGGATGTCCTAGCGCGGGTCTGCCTGCCTGTCTGCCCCGAGAACGAGCAGCACGTTCCGTCAGTCACGCCATGGCGCGTTTATCGTAGTCGGGATCGTTCCCAAGTCCGAGAGACACGTTGCACGGTAGGCGTTCAGAACGGGCCGTGCCGGAACACGTTCTGCGGAGAAGGGTCGCCACGCGTTATGGCTTTATTGTTGTTGCTGCCGCTACCGCTACTGTCTCCAGCGTCCGGAGCGAGACGAAGTAATTTTTATGAGGCGCCTCCGCTAATCAGGGTCGGGCTTCCATCACACGGCTGACGCGTCAGTGGCGGATAACGACATCCCCTAATTAGCCGGACCGGAGCGCCACTCTGGTGACTCGATCGCAATTCGCGATCAGCCAGCATGACGAGCGAGAGTTTAATATCAAGTACGCCGATGCTAGTTTCAGAAAAGTCCCACCAACCCACGTGCTGCGAGAGAACTGAGATGCAAGCCATTTTCTCACCACAAAGCGCTATTAAAGCAGCCGCCGGTGAGTAGATCGCTACACAGTCCACGTACCTTCCCGTCTGGTCAAAGGGTTTAGGTGCCAGTAATTGTGGGTTGCCGTTTTACGACCACCGACCGACTGGCTTCGTTCGTTAATGACTCAGGTGGTTGGATTGCCGGTGCATTTCTGCAGCGGCGAGCAACTCCACGAAGCGCAGGCGAGAGCAAAGATCTGCATTAATCCGCCTTCCCACTGGGATCTCCGGGAAGATGAATCGTCTGCACCGCTTTTGGGGAGCGCACGGAACTACGCAAAACGATCATTAGCATGCGCAGCAGGATGGTGTGTGAGAATGTCGTGTTCGTCGAAAACGTGTCCTGGCCAACCGCATATACGACATTGACACCCATTCAGGGTCGGAGACGCCCAGCGATGTAACTGAACGCACCAAAAACAGACTGTCGATTGCATGGCAACAACCGGGGCTCCAGCATGGCCACAGTCACCACCGAAAGGGGATTAATCCAGAACGATAAACCCGACCGACGCCCCTACCTTTTGTGGATAATTTTGTCTACCCTTTTTCGCCCCGCAGATTAGGAATGCCGCACGACGACGACAACCGGTGTCAGCGGTTTCGCGGCAACTCGGTCGGAAACGATCGCATAATGTCACGTACGATCGACCACAACACGCACCCCTGGCAGTGGTCCAGCTGCTCCCGCCACATACTCACCGAGTACCTCGAGTAAGTACACACCACCGGAACCACCGGCTAGAGCGATCACAACTTAGCATAACAAGGGCGTTGGCCACACGAAACACGTTTGGTGCCATCCGTTCCCTTTCATCGATCGGATTCGATCTGTCAGCAAACAACGCCGCAACATCGGCACCCAATCGTCGTTAGCCAAACCCGATGGGTGGCCCGGCGATCCGTTGCTCTTTGCGCAACGTAACGATTTGTGAGTGATTGCAGCTCGGGAGCACCATCACCTTCGAATCGAATCGCATCATAAATTATGATATCGCCGAACGGTGAACGGCGACCGGCGAAAGAGGACCCCCCGCACGTGTCGTATCGACATCTAATTGATCATTCGTCGGTCGGGCGCAGATCGATCGATCGCATACGCTCCGAGACGACATGATAGCAGTGGGCCAACCGGAGATCGGGGATTAGCAGACGTTTGGTGTCGCTCGAGTCACGCACGTGCGCAGCCACTTTATGCAATCCTTTATCCGGGCGTGCGCCCGCGGAGGTCCGCACGGGATTCAATCGATCGATTTACTAGCGTTTCATAATTAATAAAATTAACTTCACCGTCGAAGTTGGCGATCGAGACGGGCCCGGCGAGAGGGGGGTGCAATAAAACTACTGCTGAGGGTTTGACCACCCGAAGAAGAAAAGGAAACGGTCTCCCTATGGGCGGATTAGCTGTTGCGGTGGTCCAAAAAAAAACCTATCTATGATCACATTAAGCCGGAGTAGGTTACGGAGAAATTCAAACGGATTTCGATTTACAACTACTTTAGTTACTCTTTTAGTTTATTAATTGCTTAATCTTTATTTCGGTATTTTGCCGTTTCCTTTTGGAAAAAAAATTGTTCCCGTATTTTGGGTGGTTTGGAATGTTTGAAACTTTCGTTCCGTTTCCACTTCATTTCGGCTATTGCCGATGTTGCCTTCCGTCATCAACTTGGAGGATGATCAAATTTCCAACATAATCTTGTGGGAACTGCTTAAAAACACGTTCGTATGGAAATTAAATTGCCAACAAGCAATCGGTATGCGGATGGGTTGGTCGTCGCACCGGAAAATCGACAGCCTCATCTTGGTGGAGCTCTCTCTCTCTCTCTCTGTCTCGTGCTCTCCCATTCTCTATCGTCGGATTTATGCGACCACCCAGGTCTACGGTGTTGCAGAACAATCGCACGCATCGACCGTGCACCGTAAATGGCCTTAACACAACGGGCCGTCCGGTGCTGTTTCCCCTTCTTTATTCCCCCAAATTTCGTTTTTAACTGTGTTTATGCTTGTTTCGGGATGTTTACCTGCATCCCGATGATGTCAAATTCGGTGCCTCCCAATTTCATTCGCCCGATAATGGTTAACTTATCGATGGCTGCTGGTGGTTCCTGCAGGGAGCTTTCACCCATTTGCTCACTCGCGATCGCAGGGCCCCGGGTCGGTGGGTGCAGCACGTTTCGTCATGTGTGGCGTGCAGTCTTTCCGGCACCTCTCACGGACAAGCGCAACACAATGCGTTCTTCGCAGTTTGTCTTGTTTTGGTGCCCCACGAAGCACTGCTTTGATATGTTCCAACGGTGAAAGTATGTTGTTCGACATCAGCATAAAAAACACCGGCGGCATGCTGGCGCAAGGTACGGGCCAGAACAAAACAATGCAATGCGGCCACTGTCGGGTGGTCCGAGCGACGGGTTAAACCCCGTCCGCTCATTGAAGAAACCTCCTCAATGACAGTCTGATTTATGCGTTTGTCTTCCGGGCGGTTGGACGCCGTTGGATCCGTCCGCTGCCCGGCCCATCCTCGGCGATCGATCGTAAAGGACATCATCTTACATCGTGATCGGACTGGCGATTGGAAGCGATAGGAGCTGGGCGCGGGAACGAACCGAAAAAGCCGAAAACCGTTATCACGCATAACCTGCAGCTAAACGGTGCATCTGAATGATGATTTATGTTATTGGGGCTTATTAAAAATACATGAAATGTTTCGATTGATCAATTAAACCGAAACATCGTTGATCAGAGAGTGGCAATTTGGCAAAAAGAGCCACGAAATTGCCAACTGCACCGAATAGACTTTCGGTAGACTTTCTACTTGACGCATCGAGAGGGATTTTTTTTTACAAAGCCCACATGGGAAAGGGATCGCATTTCAAGTTGCGCAATGTATAAATCTCAACACGTTAATAAAAAAACTCAGCACATCTCGCAAATAAATAAAATTGTAAAACATATTTTATCACATTCGCGCGCACTGCCGACGGCCGGCGAAAACATATGCAACGCGCAACCCGCAAATATTTCACCGTTAATCAAATAATTGATCAGCGGCAATCACAACAATCTCGACCTGCGTCCAAACCCTTATAAGGGCGCCGGGACTTGCGGGGACAAAAAAAAACACGAACCGTAACAATCCGGTGGTGTAAGTGGTCCTCTCTCTGCCTCTCGCGTCCGAAAGGATAACTACCGGCCAAACGAATCGACCGTCAGCCCAAAATTGATTGAAGCCACTTGCCGCCCGAAGCCCACGGGGCCAACGGAGAAGAATGCACGGTGCAATTGCAACCATTCCCGGTGTTTGGCCCGGTGGAGGGCAAAATGCGAAAGGCAAGAATAAAATGCGTGCAAGTGGAAAATAAAAAGGTAGCCAGTGCCGCGAGCGCGCTGAAGATGAAGGACGGCCGCGGCTGGACTGGAGAAATAAATCTCTTTTTCCTTTTGCGCCAATTCAACACGCCTGCCACAAACTGCCGAACCGAAAGCCGATGGCCGGTGGGAGAAACCGATGGTAGTAGCACGGCGTACCGAAAGGAAGCTGACGGTTTTTCCTTTTTTACCCTCGGCTCACGATGGTCACGAGCCCCAGTGCTGGCGGCCAAACGAGAGGAGAGCGATTTGATTTACGTATGCAAACAACATAAATCGTGCAAATATTTATAACACTTTAATATGCACCTCAAAGGTGAGTTTTCGCCCTCGCCGGCAACGTCTGCAGAGCGTATGAATCTTCTTCCGGCATTCGCCCCAAATATTTAGACATGCGGCTCTACGACGTGGGTTAATGTGTTTGATAGTGAACCGGCCCAGGTGATACTTTCCGTTCGAGGAACTACTCATTGATTTAAAGCAACCAAGTAACCATTGAGCGTGGCAAGCGATGTAAAGAGCTTTGTGCGGTTAAACCGTACGTCCCGATATGCTATCAACGCATTCCCTGGCCGAGTTCCGAGTGCACTCGTAATCGCGGCTTAAAAGGATTTGTAAACTGAGTGCAACAAATATCAATTACCATAAACCACCAAGTGTTCGGCCCCGTTAAGGAACGAGCCAGAGCCTCCTTTTCCGGATCCGTCGCTTAGTACGTCTTTTCGGCGGCGTGCAATTGTCAAAGTGACAGTGGTGGACGATGATGGACGGACAGCTTAGATAAAGCCAAAAGGTATTTACATCGTGATAAACGCTCCGCTCGACAATCCGCTTGCTACGTTGACACTTTGACACGGCCCCCGCCAGCTTAACCTTTCGTCCCTGGAGGAGCAGGAGGAAACATTTCGGTTCCCGTCGCGAGCCAGAAGTCATGACCGCCGTGCCCGGATCCGGTTACGGTTGGTTTATATCTTGTACATGAAATAACATCCCACAATCAAAGAGTCCGCCACGGACACGGTCGGTGTCCACACCTTTTTATGCTTCTTTCACCCAATTAGTGCCGAGCACGGCTGGTTTGTCGCCGTGCCTCCCATTACTCATCCGCTTGCTTGGACATCAGGAGATGAGAGAAATTATAACACAGCGCTACAGAATGCACCGCCTCTGTTGCCGGTTGTCACCACGTTGCCATGCTACAATTACTCATATTTTTGGAGTGATCCCGATGCGGTTGCTTAGTGTGCTTCTGTAGGTGCATCGTGCATAAGCATCACGACGAATGTCGTGAGCCAAACTAGAGAGAGACCCGACGTGTTACAAATTTCTCTGCCCAGAACTGTGCCTTACAGTAAATTCGGTAAACTTTCTTTTTGTAAAACGAAGGCCCAAGGATCGTGCGAGCGAACCGCGAATTACTGTGCAGTTCGTGAGGCCAGATTTGGTGAGCACGAATTTCATTCGCTTAAAGCTACGATTGGTGTTGCCTCATTTTCCACTACGACCTGCTACCAGTACTTGGTGAAGGACGCCCCTAAAGGGCACTCGATTCGATGTGGCCGGGAATGAAGTTTACCCCCGTATTAGGAAATGAATGGCTTCATCAGGTTCAGGACCGTCGTCGGCCCTTGAGGGCGTCATCTCTGATGATCGCCGCTTTTCGGCCCCACTTAAGGAAGCCGGGCCAGTCGTTTCATTATCGGATCCCTTGTTGCACCTTTGCCTTTGGGACGTGGTTTCCGTTTTCGGGCGTCCCATAAAAATGTTCGAAAAATGGAGCATCAGAAACAGATGCCACTTTCTTCACGAAAGCCAACATTGTGCGGTATATTTTACCTTAAGTTGTGAGTTGTGAGACACATTTATTTACCTTAGCGTATGTATCCGAGAACATCACCAAGTAATGATGGGAAGTTGGGTGTAGTGGAGCCACGAGTATGACAAACGATTAATCAGCTTCCGTTCCGTAAATCATTTGCTCACCTTTCACCGAGGCGTGCGCTGGGGATCATTTATTCACCGATCGACCGATCGAGCGGTCAGGCGTCATTTTTCAAATGCCCTTTCCGAACGAACAATCCCTTTCCCTGGCGGAAGAGCTAAATATCAAACGATTAAAACACACAGCTCTTGTCAGTGCGGATTACACCGTTTTAGTCGCGTCAAAACGGCCGTGGAGAAAGCCGTGTTGCAATGAAAGCTCCAACCATCTGGTCATCCTGTGTCACCGGAGCACCCCGCCGTGGATGCTGTGCTGTGTCCAACTGGTTTTTATCATACTGTGACCGGCGTGTCAATTGCAATTACTGCTTCCACTCACCTCGACCATTCGACGGCCCGGTCAATCACAAATTTACGATTTCCTTCATCACGCACCGCGTGCATGTGCAATTGACTGGGCCGCGACGGTCCCGACCTAGGACACCAACCAGATTGTTTATGCGGTGTCCGCTTATCGATTGCACAATCCAGCCACGGGGCGAGACGGTCGTAAATATTCCATCGGCATCGGCAGAAAGGATGCGTTAATTTTACGGTCTCAGTAGGCTCGGAGTTAAGGAGTGCCGGCTCTGCTCTGCATAGTAATTCGAAAGGCATTTCCTATGCACCATATACCGCCTCAGCGGTCAGCAGACGATCGATAAACAAATCATCAATAAAATTTGAATAAAATCCTCACAATCAGCAGTGCTTTCGTTATGGCGGTGACGGCGGTCTTCCTTCTATCTGCCGTGCTGTGGTCACATTCAAATATTCGACCCGATGATCCTGGCGATCCCGACGATCGGCGACCGCCGACCGGTGTGAGAGTTGTGCTACATAAATCATCTCGCGGTGCGCCGGAACACCGCGAACACAACGAAAACTAGAACGAACCGGGCCGTGAAGAGGCACGGAACTGGCAAAGGTCAAAATTAGCATAAACCAACCTTCCCAACCTCTCTCTCTCTCCTTCTCTCTCTCTCTCTCTCTCTCTCGCTTTCTTTGGTAAGAAAAAACCCGAACAACTGTCTGCTGAACCACCCGACCAAGGATCTGATCGATCCGACCGAGATGGACTCGAAGCTGGCGGGCGAAAAGTTTACCAACAACAAGCAGTGCGAGCTGGTGTTCGGCCACGGCTACAAGATCTGCTCGTACATGCCGGTCTGCACCAGGCTGTGGTGTAGCCTGGAGGACGAGATGCTCGGCTGCAAGACGCAGCACATGCCGTGGGCGGACGGTACGGAGTGCAGCGACGGTCACTGGTGCCAGAAAGGCCAGTGCGTCCCGATCGATCGGACTGTGCTTCAACCGCAAAACGGTGGCTGGAGCCACTGGAGCGCGTAAGTAGCTTCCGGACGGAACAGGTACCGTTGATCTCGCCTAATGACATCACCCATTCCGTAGGTTCGGCCACTGTTCCCGTAGCTGTGGTGGAGGCGTTCAGAATCGGACCCGCGAGTGCGATTCGCCGAAGCCGAAAAATGGGGGAAAATTCTGCGCCGGCCTGCGGATCGACTATCGCACGTGCAACACGCAGCCCTGTCCCGATTCGCGGTACAACTTCCGCGAGGAGCAGTGCCACGAGCACGACGGCCAGACCTTTGACGTGGCCGACCTGAAGAAGAACGTACAGTGGATACCGAAGTACGGTACGAAGGCCGAGGACCACTGCAAGCTGCACTGTCGCGTCCGCGCAAAGGACGTCAATATGTACTTTATGCTGCGCGAGAAGGTGATCGATGGGACGCCCTGTACCTTCCCGGAGGATAGCTTCGACATGTGCATCAACGGCCAGTGTCGGAAGGCCGGTTGTGACTACGTGCTCGACTCGGACGCGAAGCTGGACCGCTGTGGCGTGTGCAACGGGGACAACTCCACCTGCCGGGAGGTGCACGGGTACCTGCCGCTGGGGAAACTGAACAAGCACCACAAGCAACCGTACGACAATCTGAAAGAGTTCAACATCCCAAAGGGAGCGACCAACATCAACATCACCCACGAAGGCTACAGCAAGGAGCGCTATTTGAGTAAGCTTTGTTTGGAGTAAGCGGCGCGCTCGGAAATGACTCACGTTTGTTTACGCGACCCTTTTCATGTAGTACTTTGCAGCACGTGCGACAACGACTCCATCTTCAACGATCCGAAACATCCGCCGTCACACGCGAGCAAACATCGGCTTGCTGCGGGCGTCCGGTTGGAGTACAGCACGCTCGGTAACCACGTGGAGCGGATCACGTCCGCCTTCGGGCGCCCGCTGCGGGAGAAGCTCACCGTGAAGCTGTTCTACAAGACGCACCACTACAAGCACCATCATCACCACGGGCAGGTGGTGTACAGCTACCTGATACCGAGCCACCCGTTGGCCAATGTGCTCCCGGGACACCGGGAAGCTATCGCTCCGCAGCAGCACCACCAATCGGATCATTCACACCACTCGCCGCAACATCACCGGGATCACCTTTCGCTGCAGAACTCGAACAAGTTGCAGCGGGCACCACAGCGACCACACGTCGCGGAACTGTCCTACCGGTGGGAGATGTCCTCGTGGATGGACTGCGATCAGGCTTGCTCGGGGAAGAAGCGACGGACGGCCGCTTGCTACAACGCCGACACCGGCCAGGAGGTGGCACCGGAGAACTGCAACGAAACGGTCAAACCGCAAGATCTGTACGAACCGTGCAATACGGAGTGTAAATTCTAGTAAGTTACCCTCGGTCGCCTGTGGTATCCTCGCTGCCATTACTTTCCATTCTAGCTGGGAAGCGGGCCGGACGGAGTGCTCGAAAGCGTGCGGCGAAGGCTTGAAACAGACCGAGTATCTGTGCGTCCGGAAGCACCTGGAATCGCTCCAGCAGGACTACGTGGACGCGGCGCTATGCGCCGGTATCCAGAAACCGATGAGCGCCCGGGAACAGTGCGAAGGATCGTGCAAGGAAGCGGTCTGGTCGTACTCGCCATGGACTACGGTAACGAGCAAGAAGCCCTACCTCGTGCCGGTGATTATCGTTACCGCACACTGCGAAACTGATCGGGATTCTCTCTCTCTCTCTCTCTCTCTCTCTCTCTCTCTTTCTCTCTCTCTCTCTCTCTCTCTCTCTTTCTCTCTTTCTTTCTCTCTGTCTTTCACTGCCAATGTGTGATCGTCCCATTACTGTGCCCATTTGTGCATTGTCTATTGCCACACGGGGCCCCCTGTTGGGGACTGTATCTCGTCATCCCGCCATCCCGTCATCCCGTAAAACCGGGGAATCGACACTGCGTCTCACGTGATCCGAATACTCGCTCGATCTCGATCGTCCGTCGCGCAGTGTTCCTGTACCGACAGAACTCAGAACCGCTCTGCGACGTGTCTTTCCGAGCCGAACGGTTTTCAGATCGATGACTCGTACTGCGCAGTGAAGGAGCGCAAGGACGACGTGCAGACCTGCAACCGCAGCGACTGTCCCCGGTGGATTACGGACAATCTAACGCCGGTACTTAGCAATGTTTGTTTCATGTTGTCCTTCTTTCTGCTTTCCTTGCCTACCCTCAAAGCCCAACCCCGCTGGAACACCCATGTACAAAGATCATTGCTCTGCAATTCCTTTTCGACCGATCTCGGCTGTAAATATCCTAGCAAACCGTGCGATAAAAGTCTGTGTTTGGGTCGTACTCACTCGTTCATAGCGATTTGTAAAAAGTCTGTACATTCTTCGGCCATCAAAAGCTCGTGGGCTGAAGCGAGCCTTCCGCTTGTGTGCGAGCGAAGGGAAGCACCAGCCTTTCTGCCCACAAAAGCTTACGCAAAATTGGTCGCCATCCAGCCCGCCACTCATACTCCCTTACCTTGACCCACCCTTGTAGGATAAGTGTGCATGTGTGCTTGTCAGTTTGCTATTGTTTGTCATTTTAAAGTATGTTTCCTCATTTTGTCAATCGCTGCGTGCCTTTGCCGGCGCCGGCGTTCGCTCGCCGCGATCATCATACTCGATCATCATCATCACGCCGCTTCCGGTGCACAGTGTTCGGTGACCTGCGGCGAAGGCCAACGGGCGTACGCACTGCAGTGTAAGCTTAACAATGTGACCGTCAATGCTGCTTTGTGTGGTGCCCGTCCAGTAGCGGTCATCGTCAACTGTACCATGCCACCGTGCGAGTCAAAGGTTTGTTTGTTACGCGTGTGACCAGTTACTTCCCTCGCTTGACACTCACTGTCCTGTCGCCACCCCACCCCCGTGCACACCACCCCTTCATGCTTTCCACTCGGTTTTGATCAAAATCAAGATGACGATGGTTCTGAAAAAAAAAATACACCTCAATGTCCTGTGTATGTCCTTCAATGTTTTGCTTCTCTGGCTTCGCAATTCATGTTTGTCCGTTCACACCACCATCTTCTTCTTCCGGACCGGACACAGACGCACCGCAGTGTATGTGTACTATCTTCAAATCTGTTCAATGTGATAGATTTAGACCATTGTTGTTGGTGTATTGTTGAAATAGTCTAACGAATGGTGCCAATACGCCAGGCACCGTCTTACACACTGAGCATCATCGTGCCAGCTACAATCGAAACCATTGTTTCTAAAATTCATTGTGCATTCGGACAAACATTGAACGGAATCCGAACCACCGGACAGCGAGCGCAAAACCCAATTTGACTCAAAATTTTCCTTTACCCCTATCTATCTGTCTCTCTCTCTCTCTCTCTTTCTTTACTTTGATGCCAATTTTGTAGTTAATGCATAACACACAATACTCGCTAAAGCAGCAAATGAAAAGTGTAGACTACCAACCGAGCTACCGGTGGCAGTGCAGTGCCGAGTGCGGCGGGGGCTTTAAGAAGCGTCTCGTCCGCTGCCTGTCCAACACCGGTCAGGTGATGGACGATCGTTACTGTGTTACCCGCAACAGTTCCAAGCCGGTCCAACGGTATGATTGCCCCAACGTTCGGTGTCCCGTTTGGTCCTTCGGCCAGTGGAGTCAGGTAAGTGGAGCCCTGCCTGTTCGTAATCATCGCCCGACATCAGCACCTCGGTCGGTATCATAGTTCCTCCGTCGAAGAGAAGGCGAGCGGATATTTTAAATTCGATGAAAACACAACCGCACACACCAACACGCCACTCGATACAGTTTTGCACGTTAGTTCTACATAGTGACGCAGCCCGAGCCTTGCCTCTTACAGTGCCCATGTGAATGGACGTAACACGCTGATGGTCCCTGTATGATCGGTACCGATAACCCCGATCCGATACAAAATGTGCATCTTACTTCACCCCATTTCATCAGTCAACCACTCGATTTCATGTGCGTGCACATACTCTGCTTAAGGGGCCTCATCTCAATGCGAAGCATACGCCATGGCTACGGGTTTTTTTTTTGTAAAAAATCATTAAACTTCATAAGCACTAGCTGCCCATAAATCATTTGTCAGTTCGCCTGCGCACAACGCCTTCACTGAACCATACTCTGTTGGAAAATCTTCACCTTCACCGATTGTATCACGATTTCTTTCTTTCCATTATCGGCCTTTGGGAAAATTCCGCGTCCAGCGCGTTGCATTGATCAGGACTAAGTTTTAGGTTGTAGGAGCACACACACACGGAAACACGGAAACACGAATACAAACACAAATCCTGAATCCTGGCGGACCTTGGGGTTGGGTTGCCTTTTTACGTTTGTTTTAATTGATTGGCATGTTCCCACTTTGGAGCCGTTGAAAGGGAGTTTGTGGTGGATGGATTTAGTATCCCCATTTCCCTTCCGCCCAGGCCCATCCCTTACCTAACCTTATTGGGTTTGTCCTACGCAACACTTCCCACCCACCTTGGCTGGCGACCCTCGCAGTTCCTGGCGTGTGCCCCACCCCCACCCGAACCCCCCGAACTCTATTTCACTGTGTTTTCTCTTCTAGTGTAATGAACAATGCAAACGCTCCCGTCAGGTCCTCTGTCAGGATCATCGCGGCCAAGCAAGTGACCAATGCGAGACGACACTGAAACCGCCCGCCGTAGAGTCGTGTTGCAAATTTAAATGGACAATGACCGTAAATATCACCATTGTTTTATTGTTTGATCTTTTTTCGTTTTACCGTTATCTAGTTTCCTATTTGCTTTTGATGATTCACACACATTTTTTTAATATTCGTATTTTGTTGAATGTTTTCGTTTGCTTTACCCCTTTGTTTTTTGATAAACTCAGTCTCAGTTTAGTCAGTCAGTTTTGTCGTTAGCGCTCCGGTTGTCTCAGTGGAGCAACCGCAGTGCGTGAAGTAAGCAAATGTGTGAACTTTTCTTTCATTTTATCGTTGATTAACGATATCTTCTTTTCGTTTATTTTTCTCTCCCTTTCTTTCTTTGTTTCTTTCTCTTCTTTGGTACGTTACATTACTCCACCATACACCATCACGCGGACCGTTTGTTCTTCTTTGTTTCCATACGCATACGCATATACTACGCAACAAACGATACGCGAAACATCCTGCTCTCATCGCTGCCTCATGTACGCGTTATATGTAAAAACGCCACGTGCCGCTGCTCCAACACCTTCCCGCCAAACCAATATTCAACCAACAACTCCATCCGCCATCACCGCCACCGCCGCCACCGCGCTTGCCTCTGTGGGTATGTGTATCTGTCCGCCTATCCCGTGCCGTGCCGTGCGATGAAACATGCTGTGAATAGTGCGCCGGAAGATGCGATCCAAACGGACGGCGCACGCCGCAGTTCATCTGCAAGCGTGTGTTTCCGAAGTCACAGGACAATGAAAAGCCCATCAAAGCTGGCCGCAAGGTCGACGCGAAATACTGTGCCAACGCTGCAAAGCCGTCACCGAGCAAGCCGAAGAAATCGTGTAACAAACCCTGTCCGTTCCGTTGGAAGACCTCACCCTGGTCCAAGGTGTGCAACGTAACTATGCGCTAGTTTGTAGGAAGTTTGGTTTTCTTTTGTTATGATGCCCCCTTTTTCCCTTCAATCCAACGAATGTTAGTGTCCCCTCAGGACCACTGGTGATTACCATCTAACAGTGTGTAGTGTTTGCAGCAACAAAGATGAGGAACGAAAAACTACACCATCGCAATCCTGAAGTCCTTAATCTGCTAGTGTGTTCAATAAGTTCTGCGCCTCGATGCCAGAGGGCGCTGCTACGAGTCTAATTTGTTTTGTTATATTAGTACACTCTTCAAATGAACGTACGTGAAGTTTCATTTCAATCGGTCGCTTTGTTTTTTTTTCTACAAGCTGTTTAGTATCGACGTGTCACAGTGTTTTTTACAATGGAAAAAATCAAGTATCGTGCAGTGATTGAATTTTTATTTTTGGAAGGTTTGAAAGTAAAGGAAATTTATTAATCATTATTGAAAGTATGAAAGGAGTCTTTGCCTTCAATTAGGTGGTTTAAAGAGTGGGGTTCTGAGTTTAAACAGGGTCAAGAAGATCGATGTCAAAAACGTAAAAAAAACAGACATAACACCTGAAATCGTAAAAAACTACAGGAGATCGTATTGGAAAACGTCGAATCACTTAAAGAGATTTAGTATAGGGTCTAGCCATCTCATTGAGCAGTATAATGAATATTTTGACTGATGTTTTGGGTTCCCAAAAGGTGTTTGTAGAGACTTTGGGTCTATCACAGTGGATGAGACTTGGGTCTATCACTATGATCGTGAATCCAAACAAGTGCGTAAAGAGTGGTGTGAACCCGGATCTTCAGCTCCGAAACGAGTTCATGTCCAGAAATCGCCCAAAAAGGTGTAAGAATCAATTTTTGCGATTCGAATGGAATTTTGTAACCGGATTACTTGCAAACTGATAAAACAATAAATTTTTATTATTGTTGTAACGTTCAAGACCAACTGAAAACGAAAATTCGTGATAAAACCCGGTTTGTCGAAGAAAAACATCCTCCTTCATCAGGGCAATGCACCCTGTCAGAAGAGTATTTCGAAAATGGCAAAAATACTTGAATTAAAGTTGGAGTTGTTGTAGTATCCTTCCTATGCACCAGATTTGGCCCTTAGCGACTTCCATCTGTTTTCAGACACACAAAAATCATGCGTGGAAAGTGTTTTTCATCAAATGATGACGTCATAACAGCCATAAAAAATACTGTGACATGTCGATACTAAATGGCTTGTAAAAGAAAAGTAAGTAACCGATTGAAATGAAACTTCACATATATTCACTTGAAGAGTGTACCAATCCAACAATAAAAAAATTGGACTCGTAGCAGCGTATCGAGGTGCAGAACCTCTAGTATCTAGGTGCAGAACTTGAACAGCCTAGTAGAGAAGGCTAGTACCAAATTTATTACAATTCTTGTTACATGCAGCCGATACATATTTCAAACGAACTCGGTGCCGTTCCTCATCCCAAGACCATCTCGAGACATCGGAGGATGTGTCTCTGTAAACGTTTTACACTACATATTTGCTTTCCGTGCTCGTTTTACTCTCTCTCTCTCTCTGTGTGTCTGTACTCTCTAACGTTCATATTGTTTTATCTTCCTATCTGTTTCCTACCTGTCGCAATATCACGAACTGCTACACCGCTACCAACCAACAAACGAACCACCGACGTGCTCACCTGCCGCGGGCGTGTATGCATTGGTTTTGCACCCTCCCCATCCGGATTCATCCTTGCGTTTCCTTAACGTTTCCCCTCTATGCTCTCACGCCACAAATCACGTTACACCAATCATACACCCCCACACATCTCTGGCCGGTCCATCTCTGGCCCTGCATTGCGATTCAAATTCCCAACGAATTTGGCGTATAATACACGTGCGCGCAGTGCTCGGCGGGCTGCGGCCACGGATGGACCGTGCGGAACGTGACCTGCACCGACGGCCGTACGATAGCGCCGAAAAGGTGCAACGCGAAGCTGAAGCCACTGAACACGAAAAACTGCGAAGCTTACACCCACTGCAGCTGGCGATCGAACCGAGTATGTGTTGAGTATCTGCGTTTCTGAGTTTTCCCTAAGAATACGATCTCATTGCTTGGTTTAGTAGTTTGGTTTGTATTTAATTTCAGACATTATAATTCTCAATTTTGTTCCCTCGTAGGGCAATCGATTGCAAAAGTCGCGATGTCATATTCACGCCAGCGACACTAATTCAAGCGTCTCACCCACGATTCTACAATTTGCAAGCAAAGGCATCTTTATGCTTCAAATATTTCTTATCGTCTATGTTCAAAGCTGTTTTCTGTCTCTTTCTCATCAAAAACATATACATCTGCTTCCAATGAATGCTCGATTGCTAACGTTGCATTACTAACAATGATCGGTGTCCAACAGTCCATAGTCCCAACGAAGCCCCCCCCCCAACGTCAAACTCGTTCCATCAAAGCAACATTAGTGTAACGAAGAAGGCAAGCAACTAATTAATTCGCATCGTCCTAAAGCTAGTTGAAAAGGTTTTTCTTTACCAGTGATGATAGAAATTTGCTTGTTTACGCGAGGTTCGCGAGTGATTGTACGAATCGTACGAAGAAGTTGAGAGATTTCTCAAGTGGTGATTCCTCAAAGTGGATCAAACACTAGGCAGTTGCTCTCGAATGTTTTGCTCAGCACTCCACGCCTAAACTCATTTTCACGTCTCACTATCTTGCATTCAATCCACACGGTGCCGAACGTAGTGCAACTGCAAGGGTAAACAGAGCCGCTCTGTCAAGTGCTACGACGACCTGCTAAAGGTCGAAGCGAACCGTTGCCCGGACCACCTGCGCCCGAAGAACTACACAGACTGCACACCTCCAGCCCACTGCCGGAATCGCGCCAGCCGACAACCTGCCATACCGTTCCGGAGCTGCAAGGATGCCAGGCGCAGGCATCGCACTGATGGGGAGTACATGATGCAACTCCGCGGAACGAGCGTCCGAATCTACTGCCACGGCATGGGCACAGCCACACCGCTCGAGTACCTGACACTGGCCGCCGGTAAGGGATACCACAGGCACAGGGGGGCCCGGGCTGAATCAGTCTCACTAACGGCTAGGAGACGTTATTCTAGGACTCACCGAGAACTATGCCATCTACATCAACCGGCGGGCGGCCGATGCGAACAAGTGTCAAACTTCGTCGCGAGACTACACGGACGAGAGCGTCAACTACGGTGCGACGCACTACCGGAAAGTTCGCATCGACCTGGGCACGATGCGGGTGCTGACCGACGACTTCCAGTTCACGAACAGCTCGGGCAAGAAGCAGCCATTCGGTTCCGCCGGCGACTGCTACAGCAACACGGGCCACTGCCCGCAGGGTGACTTCGCCATCAATCTCGAGGGCACTCCGTTCCGGATAAGGCCACGGACCGTGTGGAAAACGGACGGCGTACACTCGGTGATGAAGTTCCTCGTAGCGGTAAGTGTTCCCTCCTCGTTGCTTCCCCCTCTCGTTGCTTCCCATCTAACGAGAATCCCGTTTCAGCTACAACCGCCCTACAAAAAGGTCCGGGCACTCTGCGGTGGCTACTGTGGGAGCTGCTCTGTGTCGCCGGACACGCACCTCTATCTGGAGCTGGTGTAGGGCGCCGGGGCCAGGGCCTTTGTTTTCAACATTATGTGCTTAATTTATTTCCTTAAACCTAAGGGTTTAAACTTTGCACAGCACTGCTTTCCGCTAGCCCCACCCCCCACCCGCTCTCGGTTTCGGCCTCTTGATCCCTACCAGTACCAGCTACCCTCTCTCGCTGTAGCTGTCCCTCCAGCGCGGCCGCCGTTATGCCGTCCTCGGTGCCTCGGTCCAGTAGGCGCGAGCGCACTCCACCAGCACGTGCTCCGGTGTTCCTGGCACGCCGGGACAGTAGGGGGACCTCGTGGCGTGCAGGTATTCCCTGAAGAATCCGTGCCCCAGATGGAAGTTCACCGTCCCGTGGTTCGCACTGCACCATCGCTCGACGTCCGGGATCAGGCGGTAGGACCAGCGGACGAACCGACTCACGGACCTCAATTCGTGGACGGCTCGGAGCTCACTAGCTGCGTCCCGCCTTTAAGGCTGCCGGCGAAGACATCGACCGTCTACCGGCCCCTAAGGAACCCGGACTGATCCGAGGTTTTCACGTCCAGCCGATTCGACAGGATCCGCCTGGCGGCTTGCCCGAATTCACTGCCAGTCACTGCCGCAGCGGTGGCGTCCACCTCGGCAAACCGTCCGTGTCCGCCAGCGCGGTGCGGTTCCTACACTGAACGTAATGGCCGCGTGATCCTACTCGGGCGAGACGCACCAGTTGCCCGGTCCGGCCACCGACGGCGAGGCGAACGTCGTAGTCCTACCAGGAAGGTAGGGGCGTTGCCGCCATTTAGCAGGACAAGACCCAGCTGTTCCGCCGTAGCCAGCAGCTCCTCGCCACTCCGATCGACCGCCCAATCATTTAAGTAGCCGCCGAGTACTACGCCGCACAGGCCGCATCTGCGCTTGGCGCGCTTACGGGCAGACGAGAGGCCACGTAGCAGCTGATGAACGTAATGCCGCTCACCTCCACCACCACCGCCTGTCGGGAATGTCACTGCGAAGACAGCGGCCCAGTCCACCTTCCCCCACACGGCGGTCAGTCACTCACCTGTGCAGCAGGTTCCGTTTGCCAATCCGTTGGTGCTGCTGGTCCCTGCCAAAAAAGCTCTCCTACCGTCCGTTTGCGAAAGAGAACATCGGCCCAACTCTGTTTGTGGCCCCGTATGTGTTAGTGTGCGTGTGTGTGTGTGTGCGTGTTAGTGTGCGTGTGTTTTCGTTACTTTTTAGTTTGCTTTATTGAAAACAAAAGAAGAAGGAGAAAAACGTTCGAAAAGTCCCGCTCCAAAAAGTACCAAAATGAAGAAGAATATATAGACCTAGACCATGGACCGTGGTCCTGCTGCGGAGTCCTGCTCTGCGCAACACGACTGGCACCCATCAAACGCAGGACGAGGGCAGCGGCCCAGCACGAGATGGCCAAACGGTTTGCACAAGCTGTGGCGGTGCCTGTGGCGCATCTGCGAGCGAATTTGAAGTTCTGTTTTAAGGACCAACGCCTAGCGCCATTTTCTGACAATGTACTCCTTTTCTTCTCGATCCACATTAATCCACCCAGCGTTAGCACCGGGCACCTAGGGCACGGCGACACTTTCACGTCGCGTACTGTGTACTTGCGTTTTTTTTTTTTTTTTGAACTCGAACAAATCAACTCGAAAGCAATCCTAGTAGAAAGGGCGTAGTGATGTGACTTTGGGACGGAAAATCGGCTCGTATCGAAATCGGAATCCTTTCTTCGCCTGCCGCTTCCAGGCACCTTCACCGGTGAAGGTTCAAAGAGCGACCAGAAAGGTCCAGAAATGCTGAATGTTGCTTAAGAAAACTCGTGGCAAAATGTACTACCAAAAAGAAAACAAAAACTCCGAACCGAATTGCCAAGTGCGAACGTGGTCAGCGCGACCACCGTAACAGTTATGGTACCCGTGAAATACTCAATAGCGATAACAAAACGAGAACAGATATTCAGGAGCCAAGTCACTAGTTAACTAAAGGAGAAGCTGACAACAGCCACCGCTAGTAAAAGTCGAACCAAATAATGTATAATTTACGGTAACGAATGTGGGAAAACTGTTAGTGTCTGCCATACTGCCACTTCCTGGGTCTCGCCAGCTGCTACTATACCTATGCTATCCACCTGTCTCTGCCTACCTGCTCAACTGACAAACCGCTTTAACCTACGTACAAAATAACAAAAAGGTAAATCAAACGTTTAGTTGTTACAGCTATTGCTTTATTAATGGTCCAGCTTATCGAATCTCATAGCGATCACATGCTCTCGAAACACACACGAATCTTCGTAGACCGAAGGATTTCAGCGTAAATGGAAGAAAGATCTGAAAACTGCCATTACAATTAATTAGGACGCCGTGAAACGTCGGGACAGATTTTTACCGGGGGGAAACGGAAGCCCTCTGCAACGAAGTCAAGGGGATTTAGAATAATTATAGACGGTTATTTAATAGGCTTTTTTGCGCTTCCTTTTTTCTTCAGTTCCGAACCTTGTGATACTTTTTTTTCTATTATCAGACGCAAGAACAAACAAACGCAAAGGGTCATCCAACCCGTGTACAAAAACATTTATTTTCCCAACTCAGACCACAAACTTTCAAGGATTGGCCTTGTGATCACATTGTTCAGCGATTTTCTTACCACCAAACGCGTACGGTTGCACAGTTTTGGTTGGTTCATGTTTCGAAGCATGATTACTACGGAGGCAACCTTTACGCGTAAATTGTGCTTTTTTAAGCCAGACACATCGAAGGAGTTTGAAAACTCAATTGGATGACAATTTCAATGAATGCGTTGTTCCAATTATTCTGAATTATATAACAGCTTACGTCACTTATACATTTGTATTCTGAGCTCGCTCACTCAACCATTTACTTTTTTTGTAGTTGGAAATGGAAATACTTTGTTGTTAAGTTTGTCTTTCGATGAGACAAAGATACAGAAATTCTGAGGATATGAAATGAATCCACTTGATTTGTCGGCATATACTCAACCATTACCGATAGTCAGCAATTGCTCAGAGAAATCTTCAGGACATGTATCATTGAGCAATGCAACTAAAAATTTTATTGTTGGCTGAAGTTTCTTCACGTAGTGCCGTAGATTCGATGGTTTGAGGCAAGCGTCCATTTCGTTCGCAGCCATTCATCTTGGAATTACTTGTTGGTGGAAATCGCTACCATTATTTGGTGGAATTCGCCAGATAGTCAAATCGTTGCCCTTCCAAAACGTATCGCAAAATGCAACTGTGGTGGGATTAGCCTACCCCGCGGAAATGCCGTTGCATGGCATGGCTCGAGCATACCCGCTGATACTGATGATCGGGTGTCGGCTAATCACGTTCGGTTCGTCAAGTGGCGAGTAAACCATACTGGTTCGACTGGCGCAGCGTCTGAACGCGTCTTACTTCTGGTTTGAGTCACGGGCGGACTCCGATGTAGTTGACCGGACAACTGTGAGGAAGACACTTAGAGTGTCTTCCTTAGATTTCGTGACACTTAGATTTCGTGGGTATGAAAGATCTGACTGTTTAGCTTAGAGTTAGAGGGTGGCCTAGTTTCTGTGTGGCCGATGACCGCTTACGTGTCACATTTCTTGCTTTAGGTTATTGCTTGAGCGCGTGGTGTTTTGTTACGCGTTTGTTTATTGGGTGCGTGTTTGCCTATTTCGAAATTCATGGTTGGTATTGTTTAAGTTTTACTGACCTAGCATCTGTTGGCAAGATGTGCTTATTTCGTGGGTATGAAAGATCTGACTGTTTAGCGGATCTGATGGATCTGCTACACAACAAACCTCTCGATGAAATGCGTCATTCATTTCTCATACGTCATTCATTAATTTCTTATTTAGCGCTGGCGTTCGTAACTGTAAGCTGATATCTCCTCATTCATCTCAGGACCAAGATTCCTGGAATTGACACGAATTTAACCCTTCATAATTTTTCCCAAACATTCGAACCCATCCCAAACGGATCACGGTACGGCACACTTCCACTATTTATATGTAAATACTTACCGATAAATCCATTGAGTTTATTAGCGTAATTAGCGTATAACAATATGTGCCTTTCTTTTATATATATAGATTTTATAGTTTTATTATTACTATTTTCTGCGATCTCATACTTACCATGGTTCGTGTATGTATGAGATTGAATTGAAAGTAGAAGAAATAAAGTCAGCGCCTAGGAACCGATAGCGAGTTCGAAGCAATGTACGCAATGCGTTTGTGTCCCTTTAACTTTAACTTTGTCTCACCGGGGATCCGAAATACTGCAACTACTCTCCACTGGAGGATTCTCCAACCTTGTTCAATAATACAACGTTTGAGATCCTGTTTTTCAAACACACTTTTGTCAAAGTCATCATGCGTGGCCTTTACGGCTGTCTGCGAGGGTTGCCACAATCACTTCACATAGACGATGTCCGGGAACTAACGCCGCAGCAGCAAATAAACCAAGCAAAGTCTTAATGCCAGTATTTAATATCACTTGGCAGGTGAACTTAATGAGTCATGCAACAAATCGCCTGTCGCCTTGTTTCTTTTTCCATATTTATACTTTTTGACAATGACGCACGCGAGAAGCTGCGACAAACTTTAATTGCATCAAAACAGAACGCTAGAGGACGCAAAAAGAACCAACGAACAAGCAACGATGTGGGGACGTTATCGTTTGACACCGCTTCATACCAAGCTTCATACCTATCTGAACCTCTCGATGTACAGCGCACATTATCGTTAAAATTATGTTGCACTGTTTTCGGAACAAGAATGTCGCCCGCGGAACGACTCTGTCACTGTGCACGTGAAGGTTAAAGCGCATTATGGGGCACGTTTCCATCTAATTCGTCCTTCGCTTGCGTTGTCGGTGACAAAAACGCTTCTTCTGTTTTGATCACCATCGCACAAAACGCAAAGTTCTCGACTCCTCTTATCCGCGCGATGTGCCCTGTAATCAGTGTCACTTTGCATTGCGCCACAGAAAGATTTGTACGGGAGCACGCTATCCGAACCCCGAAACCATGAAGTCCATCGCATTCGCTAGCGTCGAGGAACAGTATCGCAAGTACGGAGATGGGCTACGTGTCGCGGACGTGCGTGAGTTGGCCGACTGGGTGCGAGGGATGGCCCATCTGCCTCCGGTCAGCGAACTGGAGCTGATCCTCTTCCTGCACTCGAACTACTACGATATTGAGGCAGCCCGCCATACGATCGAGTGCTACTACAGCTTCCGAACGAGCTGCAAAAATCTTTTCGGCAACCGCGACCTTTCCTTGCGCTCAATCCAGCAAGCCATGGACGTACTGTAAGTAGATCGAAGCAGGCGCTTGTATTGTTTGGTTCTGCTCCAATGGGATGGGCCTCTCTTTAAGCGACCTGACGGTTCTTCCTGAGCTCACTCCGGAGGGCTACCGAGTGCTGCTGGCAAAGATCGTTGACCCCGATGCGAGCAAGTTCTCGCTGAGCGCAATATTGACGTTGTAAGTAAACTGTGCCGTAAAGCGATAAGGCAGCGTGTAAGTCCTCCATCAATCGTTTCATACCGTCAAGTTCGATAATGTGTATCGACATCGTGCTCTGGGAAGAAGGGTGCAATAACGGGTCAATCCTCATCATTGACATGGACGGAATTCATCTGGGCCATTTGCCGAAATTGGGCATTTTTACGCTGAAGGACCTGCTGTACTTCATTCAGGAGGCGTTCCCCATTCGGCTGAAGGGTCTGCATCTAGCCAACGTTGTTCCGTTTATCGATCGAATCATGGCCATGATTAGGCCGTTCATGAAGAAGGAACTGCTTGAAATATTCCACCTTCACACCTCCACCTCCATGGACACGCTTTTCCAGCACATTCCTCAGCAATGCTTTCCCGCCGACTACGGTGGCAACGCGCCACCCAGAAAGCTGCTTCGTGGTGAGCACGGGAAAAAGGACGAAGGGCGATCCTGCGATCCTGCGATATTCAAACGCTTTACTTCTTATTTTCCATGTTGTAGATCAATTGTACAGCCGTACAATGGAGTGTGAACATTTCCTGGCCAACTACGATCGACAGAAACGCGTTGACGACACCAAACGAATGGCAAAACCGCGCACGATTGGCAATCTTTTCGGGTTCTTTTGAATGAAGTGTGCAATAAATTGATGTTGGTTTAAGGATATGATGTTTAAGATCAAGATGTTGTGATGTTTCGAAAGTGGACACCAGGGGTTTTGTTTTTTCCAGTTTATTAATTTATTTTAAAACAGAAAATAAATATGACTAGAAAACAAACTAGTGCGGGCCCTCTTGGTTTATAAAACAACCAATAGTGTTTGGAAACAGACACACGTAATCGAATCTTAACTATCAAGGGTTCTAATCAATTTACATAACTTCTACACCAGAAATTGAATGCGTTGATTTCACCGGAAACTGTTCAAATCAGTTCAAGAAGTTTCAAATTTCATCCCCTTAATTTGCATGTTGAAAACTTGCATCAAATTTCACCGGTCTGCTATTATTTGCATGCAATCGTTTCACTTTGCATTGCACGCAATGTTGGTTCTTAGCGCAAGCTACCTACCGCCATTTCTACAAACCTTGGCAACTGTCAAAATCATCTGCCCGCAGTTGTTTGTTTTCTTCTGCAGTCCGGAGAAGTTTCGGTAAAAAGTTTTGCAACTGAGAAATCCTTTTCTGCCAGCTGCCCCAAAAGACCACAAAATGCACGAAGCGTACATAGTGTATCCGCCGGAAAAAATATCCGTGCAAATAGAGTCAATGACCGGTTTCGGTAAGGTTTTTGCTACTCAATTGGCGGCCAATGATTCATCGTCAACTAACACACTGGATCCATCCGACAGATAACAAATTGATCCTCGGCACCCGGCAGGGCCATCTGTTGATGTACTCGTTCGAGCTGAACTCGGAAACCAACAAGCTCGATCTACAGCTGCTACAGTACGATAAGAACTTTAGCAAGAAGCCCATCACACAGATCGATGCCATCGCGGAGTACAAGCTGATGTTCAGTCTGACCGATGGGCTGTTGAACGTGAACGACTTCAGCCGCCACGGATTTCCCCTGATACACTCGGCCGTGAAAACGAAGGGCGCTACGGTTTTCGGGTTGGACGTAAAGGTACAGAACGATGCGCTTACGACGGTCCCAGTGGTC
Organism: Anopheles bellator; assembly: GCF_943735745.2. NCBI lineage: Eukaryota > Metazoa > Arthropoda > Insecta > Diptera > Culicidae > Anopheles > Anopheles bellator. The sequence goes on from NC_071286.1 coordinate 26,623,344, forward strand.
CCACCTATACTTAGCAGGTTATTTGATGTTTTCAGCGGTCAAAGTCACTGACGAGCGACATTGCGATCGTCTGTCGAGTGTGTGTGGCCGTCAAACGGAAGCTACAGTGCTACTACTGGAAGCAGGACCACCTGCTTACCTTCATCAACGACATCGATTTGAACGATGTTCCGAAAACGGTGGCGTGGAACAATCATTTCATTTGCGTTGGCTACAAAACGGAGTACGCCCTCTACGATGTGAGTTCGGACATGTGGTGCTGTAGGAATTCTGTTTCAAATGCAACACTTTCTCCCCCGCAGATCAGCGGCGACATGCCACGGAAAATTGATCTCTTCCCGACGAGCTCCTCCAAGTCGATCGAACCGTGCATTACGCTGATCGAGGACAGTGTTTTCGCGGTGGTAAAGGACGAGCTTCTCATCACGATCTACACCGAAAAGTACAAGCTGGACGAGCGCGAAGGAACCAACATGTCGGGATCGGTGAAACCGCCGGAGGTTGCCAATGCCGTGGCGCTCGGTGACAAGCGTACGATGAACCTGAAGTCGCTGAACTGGAGCGAACCATTCCAGTGTCTGGTGTGGGACGACCCGTACGCGATCGGGCTGATCAACGATGCGATCGAGGTGCGCGTGTTTGACAACGTCGACGACAAGGGCACGCTGATACAAACGCTGCCGCATATGCAGAAGGCACGATTTCTCGCTCGCGGCAAGCAAGGCCTACTTTACGCAGCTTCCGTTTCACACCTCTGGTGCATCCAAGCGGTGGACATATCGAAACAGCGAGAGCATCTGCTGCAGCAGGAAAACTTCCAATTGGCCCTCAAGCTAACCGTAAGTGTAAGGGCTAACGGCCGACCAACGGGCCTACAACTAAGCGTTTTTTGTGCTCTTTCCGTGCGCCAGAATATTTCCGACGAAAATGCCGAGTTTAAGGCAACGAAGATCAACGAAATTCAAACGCGCCACGCGTACAATCTGTTCGTGCGGAAACTCTTTCGCGAATCGATGCGCGAGTTCGCCGACCTGGACACCGATCCGATCGACGTGATACGCCTGTTTCCGGACCTGTTGCCCGACAACGGCAAGCAAAACAAGCTGCTGGAAAACATGACCAGCAAGCCGGTACCGGTGCTCGATGAGAAAGAGCTGGAACATGCCATCCTGGCACTGATTGACTACCTGGCCGAGAAGCGGTGGAGGTTGCAGAAACAGCTGAAGGAGGGAGCTAGCGAGGGATCGAGCAAAAACTTTGCCGCCCTGCTGGCCATCATCGACACGACGCTGCTCAAGTGCTACCTGCAGACGAGTGATTCGATGGTGGCATCCGTGTTACGCATGAACCACTGCTATCTGGAGGAATCGGAACGTGTGCTGAAGAAGCACGACAAGTACGTTGAGCTAATCATTCTCTACCAGACGAAGGGTCAACACAAGCGCGCCCTGCAACTGCTACAGACGCAAGCGGAAGTCCCGGGATCACCTCTGTTCGGGCACGACCGTACCGTGCAGTATCTGCAACAGCTGGGAGCGGACCACAAGCAGCTGGTGTTTGAGTTCGCCGGCTGGGTGCTTGCGAAGCATCCGGACGATGGGCTGAAAATTTTTATCGAAGAAATCCCCGAGGTTCGCAACCTGCCACGGGCTGAAGTGTTGGACTTTTTGCTAAAAGATCACAAGCCGCTAGTGATCCGGTATCTGGAGCACGTGGTTGACGTTTGGCACGAGGAGAAGGCACTGTTTCACAACATTCTCATCCAGCAGTATCGCGAGAAGTTGCTCTCACTGAAGAACGATACGGATTCGGAGTACGACAAGTAAGGGAGTGGTGACTGGGGTTTTAACTTGAACTGATATCAAGCGACCTCAAATACTTGCAGCCTAAAGAAAAAGGAACTAGCGTTGGTCAATGAAAAGTTGCTGAACTTTCTGAAAACATCCAAGTACTGCCACGCAGAGAAGCTGCTGGGAGAGTTCCCGTACACGGATCTGTTTGAGGCTCGCGCGATCATTCTCGGTCGATTGGGTACGTGGTGCACTGCACGGGGCCGTTAGGATTAACCACATTGTACGTTTGAAAATCGATCGTTCTCATTCACAGGCAAACACGAGAAGGCACTGGCCATTTTTGTGCAAATTTTGGGCGATTTCGAGAAGGCACTCGCGTACTGTAACAGCACGTACGACGCGAACAATCCGCAGCACAGCGACGTGTACGTGACGCTGATGAAAATCCTTCTCACGCCACCGACGGCCCCACCGTACAGCGATGTGGAGCTACACCCGCGGTGCCTAAAGCCCGACCACGACCTGGTTCTGAGTATCCTCGAGCAGCACGCCACGAAGATCAATCCGTACACGGCGTTGCAGATCCTGCCGGACACGATTCCGTTGGCACGCATTAAGCATTTTCTCGAACTTTCCCTGAAGTACTACCTCGAGAAGAAGCAACGGGCGCAGGTGCTAAGGGGTCTGCACTACGCCGAGAACCTGCAGATTATGGAACAGAAGATGCACTACGAATCAAAGCATTTCCTCGTGACGGACCTGAGCGTGTGCACGGTCTGCAAGAAGAAGTTCAGCAACCAAAGTGCGTTCGTCCGTGTGCCAGATGGGAGCATCGTGCACTTCTCCTGTCAAGATCGGATATTCTAATGACTTAGGCTTCTGAAGCTATTTATATACCAATAAACCTATTCCATTTATGACAGCTTTAAAAGTATGGCAATTGGTGTCTGTATTTTATCAATTTGTTGAAATTTGAGTTTGTTACTTACAAAAAGCTTACGAGGGTGACTTGACATGTTTTCTATCCAAACATCCGATGATATCAGTAGTGAATGAAAGCTACTGGATTTTGTTGTCAATCTTCTAACAGTTACTCAACCAAAATAGTTCAGCCAGTTTGGACCCGCAATTTCTATGTAAAGATTCGGAACGGAAAGAACGTTCGGAACGTCCAAAATCTGCAGCTACCGGCGAAAATATCGCCAATGTTCAAAAAATTGTGATAAAGAACCACTGAACATGTAAAAAGTGTCTCTCTCACATTTAAAATTAACATTTAGATATCACGTTAGACCAAAAACCATTTTGGACGGGTAACAAAGATGAAAGCTTCGCTGAGAAAAGTGTGAAAAGTTACGATGTGTTGAAAAAAAAATGTTACATGTATTAACAAAAGATTAAAATTCAGCCATTTACTTTCTCCACTCCTCAATTGTGAAGGAAACTCCCAAAATTTATATAGAAGGATTTACTTTAAAGAAAACTGCAACAAGAATACATATTTTGAGCATGGACAGTGAGGCTCTGAGAGAATGCTTTTTATCTTCAAGGAGTGCTTCTTAAAACTGAACCTTCATTTTGCGAAACGCAGATCCAAACAGTCGGTTTAGTTCTTCAAATGTTACATTTCATCAGTTTAACAAATATTGAACGGAACATTTCTTGATTTTTCCCAATATTTTTTCCGATACTGCGTATCTAACAAATATGTTTTCCTACCTTTGTACTGTGTCGAATGCTTACTCTTCCCTTCAATTTACGTTCTCAGAAATATTCAATCTTTACCGTGGAAAATATTATTTTACATTAGGTATTATTTTATTTTGTCAACAGTCAATAGTCAATAGTCAATATTATTTTGTCAATAGTAATAGACAAAGAACATTCTAAGCTAAAGGACATACGCTTGCAACTTTGCCAGTAGAAACATTTATAGTGCGGCAAAGAAGTTCCAAGATTAATGCAATGTCTCAGAAAAGAGAGGTAACATCCATCAAAGTGAGAATTTTTCCATGTCTTTGCCAAATCATTCAGGACGACAAGAACAAGGCAAGGTTGTTGAACTTTAACACATTTCAATCACAGTTTATTGAACATTTCCACTGCTTACCGCACCACTGAAGCAGCTTCATTCGAACCTCACGGCAGGATGCTACACTAGGGTCAATTTCCCATGTGTGATACTTTATCTGTTCACATTTCATGCCCCGGGATGGGCCGCGTCCAATGGTCCCGGGGCCCATCAAATGGCCCACAAAAAAAAACGGTCCAACAAACCGAAAACGTTAAAAATCCCGTTCTCTCCCGGTGCACCATATGGACGACAAACAAGTTTGCGCCGATAATGACCCGTGCCGTGCTTCCGCTTACTCACGTTACTAATGTCCTTACAGCTGACCGAGTGCAGCCCGGACCGGCTGAGGTCCCCACAGCATCCGAGTCTGGACCATCCGTCCATCCGTCCGTCCATCGCGTCCCTCGTGCCGTCGGGCCAGCGGGTCCAACCCGTGGGTCTGTGGGAACCGGTTTTCCCGCCGATCCGTTTTGCGACACAACTCGACCGTTATCCTTTGTCCTGCCCATGGGTCCATCGGCAAACCAGTTTTCGTCCCGTGTCCCTTTTTCCACGGCACCAAATCGGCCATCGGCCGCTGGCCTACCCGGTGGGCCGCGGTGAAATGCAATCTTGGAAACCAGTTCTAACCCTTTATCTTTAAAATAAATAGCTGCGCTCACCGGCCGCGCACCGCTGGGGTGACCGCTTCGATCGGTGTGTCCCGGGCATTGCGTCCTAGAAAGGTCATTGTTTGCCTAATTTATGCAACGAAATCTAGGACCCATCAAGGCTCGGAACGGACGGTCGGTGGACCGGTTATTGTGGTGTGCCTCCGGGGACGATTCGTTGCGGCTTTCCCGGGCCGGTCCGGGCCCGTGTCCACCAGGAAGGACCTTTCGGCTGAGCCACTGACGAGCTGTTGTCAAGAAACGCGCCGCGGCTGCATCATTAGCGGAATCTCAGCGAGGCCATCCGGAGCAGAGAAAGGAAAAAAAATGGACAAACCCAAAGAAAATCCTTTCCCGGACGGAGCGCCCGGACGGAGTGTCCGGAATTAAAGTACACCCGACCACCACCACCGACCCCGCGGAGAGATGATGAGAGGACCGTGGCAAACACTCGCTCGCAACCGGCCCCTTCTCAGCCAGCCGGACGACCCTCGCTCGCCAAGAAAGCGCGGCCTTGCGCCGGGGGAATTAAAAAGAAAAAGATAGAAAGGGGTTCCGCGAAGGGAGAAAAAATAAAGATAAGAAGGCCCTGAATGCCATGCGCGTACCGTCTTCCGCTGGTTGGAGGGTTCGGTCGGTTGGTCGGTCGGTTGGCCCAAGATAGCACGGACCGTATTCGCGCGGGGGAAAAAAGAAAATCAAACAGAAAAAGGATACATAAAACGGCCATCCCTCTGTCCGTGGACCGTGCGGTGCGCGCGGTGCGTGACCATTACGGAGGCGCTTCCCAGTCCGCCCGAAAGAGGAGGGTTCCTTCTTCGTTTGCATCTCGCGGGCATCGCAGTCGGCGAAGGCGCTGGGAAAATCAATTTCGCACCACTCGGCGCCGCGTTGATAAAGATTGACAACGTTTTTCGGCGCTCATCGTCAACGGCAGCACGAAGGGTTGCTTTTCGAAATTCAAATGCGCATTTCAAATTTAATGGCTATTGGAAGCACAATGGAGTGGACAAAGACATTGCTGGCTAGGTAACGGATTCTGCATTCATCGTTCTATCTTATAAGTCTTATTAAAAGAGCGCGAAATCAAACATTTATTTACTCATTTATTTATTTCTTTATTTTCTTTATAAGTATCAACACAAAGTTTTGCACTCACTGTCAAGGTTCAAACTCGCAAAGAAACTGATCAGCGACGGATGGACGGACGAGCCCAAAAAACATAACCAGTATGTCTTTGAAGTAACAGTTTTTATTTTTACTTTATTTATATCTCACATAAACTCTTGCTCTACCCGTACACTCATCAAAATAAACCTGTTGTAATAAATTATAGGTTTCACTACATGTTTTACCAACAATATACGACCCGGTTCGTTCTTCTAAGATTAACAAAACTAAATTTAATATTGGCTCTTCGTTTTTTTGTTTAGTCGTTTAACTCACGCCATAAATTTACTGACACATAAACGTGCATAACTTTTTAATCTGTTTATTTAATTAATCTGTTCACCTCCCGATTTGTCGCTTTCTCTCTTCAGTCGCTTTTTATTTCAAAGTGGAAATTCGATTACCCAAAAGTAAATCGACAAAAACAAAGGCGTGGTTGCTGAAATGGAACTGAAACCGTCTGACATTGCTTCTCATATCTTAATTGAAACAAAACGTGGTCATCGTCCGTACATCATTCGTTGACCTCGTACCGAAGAACCGATTCCCATGCAAAGGTCCTCAGATCTGAAGGTCAACATGGATGTGAAAGTGAAAGTACAAACCTCTCTTCTTATTGATTCAAAATAAATAAATAACAAATAAACGTAAAGTTTTGTGTAGAATATCGTGTTTCACTGTGTCACGGACTACCTTACACTAACAGAAAGTGGGTTGTACACCTCAATTCCATGCCTCTAACTTGCATAATAGATGGAATTTTCGTATTAATACATATTTCATACGCTACCATAAAATATGATTCAAGGATGAACGAAGGACGAATTCAATTGATTCTCTCATTAAAATGGCAAAACAATTTGCAAATAAAACGTGCAAGTGCCCTAACACAAGCCCCGAAAGAGCTCAATATTTTATGACTTTGTGTGAAATATATTCCCTACAGAAGAGGGATGCGAGCTCAGTTCTTTTGAAAATCGACCAACTGGAATGGATTCCCAGATTTCCCATCGCGGATCTTCCACCACGCAAAAGACTTTCTAATTTTTTGTTTCACATTCTTTTTCTCCACCAAGAACGCCTGCAAATGATTGGGCTCCTGCCCCTGCGTGGAGGCCCAATATTCGTTGGAAATAATCGTGACTTTCCGAAATTAGACACCAACACCGAGCGCTCCGTCGTCCCCGCGGCCCGAACAATGATAGAATTCCATCTAGACGGCAATAGAAGAAAACGATGGTAGTTAATCGGACATCCGAACGGAGGACCAAGGAGCCGAAAAAACGGGGAACGAACCGAAACGACGGGAAAAACGTTTCGCCCTCGCAACGGCGAACGGGACTTTCGCAACCCTTTTTCTCCGAAATGGCCGGAAAACAAACGGCGTAGGAAAAAAACCGGCCGAGCCTGGCCGGGGCTACATGGAAGCAGCAGAACTGAAGGCAAAGAAAAATTGCTCGAATCAATCTTTTGCAGGCATCGGGTGGGGATGGGCGAGCTAAAGTAAGGAAAATTCACTATGTACAAGTTCGCTGCTCGGCCTCGACCGGAGTGGCTGCCACTTCGAACGCACTGTCTTGGCCTGGACCAAGGGACGTGCTATGTATTGGGCGCCAAAGGCGAAGGCGAATGAATTAATGAGGTGAACAGGCGAACGGGGCGGTGGGCGGCGGGGGCCGGCGGTGGCGGTGGGTGGCGAATGGCGCCGAGACACTTAATTTCAGCCCAGAAAGAACCGGGGGTGAAAAATTAAAAACGAAAAGAAAAATTTGAATAATGGAAAACTTTTTGGATCGCACTGGAATGGTTGTTGTTGTTGGTGATGGGTGGCCACGATCTTGAAAGAATTCAATATCGCAGATCCCGAATTTCCAGTTTCCGGAGTTTCGCACCCTTTTTTCGCGGGTGGCGGCACTGGGTGGCAGTGATGGCCGGGAAGCGTCCGGCTGGACGGGTGGGGGGGGGCTGCCCAAGCGAACAAAACACCAACGAAGCTCTCCCTCATGGGCTGATGATGGCCGCCGGGCCGGAGGAAATTGTGAAATCATGTCTTTCGCGCAACAAAACGAAAAAACCTTCCCCCCCCCCTCCGCTCAGTAGTTGACGCGGACGCGCGGTGCTTCGTTTTATTTCTCTTGCGGACTTTTGAGGTTTCTTGGCGTAATTTATGCTACTTTATGCTTGATTTTTGTATGCGAACGAGGCTTCAGATCCGCCTCGTCATCATTCGCAGAGCGCAGATTCTCCTGAAGTATATTGCTGCTGCTCTATTTACTCCGTCGAAGTGCTTTATTTTTTTGCCCGCTTTTATTTATGTAAACTCATTAGTTTGAAGGAAATTCGAAAGAAGCAATTATGCCCCTGGAAACAATTAGTAAAGTAATTTACAACGAAAATTAAGGGATACGGGAATTGAAGGGAACAATTCAAAGTAAAATAGTAAACAATCTTAGATTTCAAATAAAAACTTATGCATAAACATTTACAAAGGTTTAAAGTGTTGTTACATAAGCGAGAAAGGGCTGTGGTCAATTCAATCAAACTGCGGCTGCCGAGACGATGGAGATAAGATGCTTGCAGGACAGCGAAGCTAAGTAATTTCACAAGAAACCTCCGGAAACAGCAGAGAGGGAATGGAGAATGCAAAAAGATAATGATGCGCAGTGAAGCTAAGGCCCACTCATTGGCATAATGAAATTTGGAGACATTTTTCAAAGCTGAAACACGTAATTACTAACCAAATCGTCGATTAACTCTTCAAAACGGCTAATTTCTTGGTGTTCGTAATTACATGGCACAGGTTGCTGCGACGCCACCGTTCAATTCAACAGACGCAGATGGAGATACTTCGTGGCTCAAAAAGTTCTTTGGCTAAAAGTTTGTCTCTAACGTTTCGCGTCATCTCGGCAACAGACTTTAGGCTTATGGTGTCCTTTGGTGTTCCAAACGCTACAAGTGCGCTCGGGTGATGAATGGAGATAGGCAAGCGATTTTAATTCAATTGTCGTGCATATTTCGTGTGTTTGCTTAGTGACATGAAAGGACATACTTTCGTCCCCCTATGAACTGAATCGAAAGCAAAATACACCTTCAATGTTGCATTCCTCGTGTTTCTTCGGAACGGTAAGTCTTTTTAGACAGTTCAGTCCTAGCAAACATCAAACAAAATTATATTTAATATTCAAAGTTAGTAAAAATTTGAAATAAAAGCTTCAAACCAGACGAAGCCGCATCCCACAGAGTTTGTTGGTGATACTGGTCGGTGGTGATCGTTATGAACCGGTTAGGTTCTCAAACATTAGTCATTGATCCGAAACTGTCTACTGAAGGTAAACCCTTTTCAATAACAATTTCTTGAAGTAAACATGCATCCAAATTCACACGAACCATGGTTTCGTTGCTGATCGGCGCTTCACTTTCATGCGCTTCAAACGATCAAATGACGAGAAGTGTATTGTTTCAGCTCTATGTACGACATAAGGATGTTTAAATAACACCTTTTTGGCGGCCCCTCGGTGAAGTCACAGGCGCTCCACATCCTTACCAATCATCCCGGCCGGCCATCATTAGCGGCGCTCACATAGTTGCACACTATCCGCGGTTTCGGCGCGGATCGTGATTAGGATTGTGTGGCGCGCGTTCCAGTTAGATTTGCTGGGAAATTTAAACAACTTTCGCGAGCACAAACAACACTGGCGCTTTCGCGGAAACGCCCGCAACGCCCCGACGGAGGGGCGGAAATAAAACTCCGAGCGCCAAGGACTCCGTGGAGCAGTTTGGGCGCCCTTTCGGTGGCTCGGCAACGACAGCAACAGCAATAATGCCGCACGGTTTGATAATGATTGCGATGAATATTCATTAAAAGTGAGTCTCTCATGGCGCGCGCCCCGTCCGCCATTGCACATTTATTGGAACGGCCGCCATTTCGAACGCATTCGCACATTCGTGTGGGGTGGGCACTGCTGCACCCTCGTACCCTGCCGGCCGCCCTCACTCCAAGCCCACCCAACCCGCTTCACCAAGCCCACCCAACACAACGCACCCTTCGCGGCCGGTGCATTCACGGTTCCCGACCCTACCGAAAACTCCGCTGCGATGCAACTGAAGAAGGACGAGCTCGGGAGCCCGCGCGTCCGCCGGCCGGCTGTCGCCAATGTACGGCCCTCCGCGATGCCTGCGAGATGCCCGGGGTGGTGGCCGTTGCTGGATCGTACCTACACACTCACATACACGTGCGGCCGAGGGGTGACCAAAACAAAATTTACATAAGCCCGGCCTTTGCCGGTCAGGGCGACTTGCAAGCGGACCGGTCGGGATAGCAAACCCCGTTCCCCAAGGCCCGGAGCCGCCTGTATTGGTGCAGTGGCCAGTGCCGGCCGGCCGGCCGAGTGTGACCTTGCATGATGTGTGTGCATTTGCACGTCCCCTCGTATGTGTGCCGTGAGCACCACGCCGAAGGTCAGTATCGAATTAGTCTACTTTTACGGTAGCCTCGGACGGACGTGTGCAGCAAACGGACATCCTGGTGCGCGATTGTGCCCGTGAACCGTGATTGTGAACCGATTGGTTATTCTACGGGTAACGGAAACCGGTCAACATCAACAACAAAGTGCCACCTCGGCACACGTTACTTCGGGCGTTACTTGGGAGCCAGTGCCAGGAGCCGCCAACTGCCACCAATGATCGACGACGGCCGTCACGGGACCAACATTGTAATTTTTCTGTGGTCAATATTTTGTGTGAACGGTGAAATCTGTTTGTAGATTAAGAGACGGTTTTTTCGTTCGTTCGTTTGCGATTTAATTTAGGCGCCCTTTTTGTGGTGTGATATGCTTTACTTGCTTTACTGTAACTGCGGCATGCCTGCGGTTCAAGGAATTACAGCCGTTTACGAAAGTAACGCCCGTGGCGCAAAATGTGGCCAACATCTTCGGGAAAAATAGAACACTGCCGTGAAGAGCAAAGTGATTTTTTTTTGGTTTGGTTAAAGTCGATTATTTCATCATTATACGATATCGAAACACACTTGCTTGAAGCTTTATACTAAAAATGAAAGTTTTACACTCAAATTGATACACTGTCCGGTTTCACAGTCTTTCAGTAAATACGCATGATCTGCGGACTAGCCACAAAGTATCTACTATATAATGATTTTCATTGACCTTTATGTTTGCCCCCTGGACGATCTTTTTCGTCTTTCGCATTGAATCGGATTAATCCGACGTAGACGGATGTAGCAATCAATGTTTTAAGAATTTGTGTTGTTTGTAAATTATTCAAGTATTCTACTCTTTTTCACGTTGCTCATTTAAAAGTAATCTTTTTACTTCATTATGTTATTCCACTGTCGCGTCCTAATCGGCAGTATGACAGCTATGGAAATAGATTAAATTGAATTTCGATTGCAGTAAGAAGGCAAGCGACACAAAAATCACAGCCAAAAAACAGAGTGTAGAAGTAACATATCAAATATATACCAAATTTTATAATTTCACATTTTGCGTTCTTGTTTTATTTCGTTTCGCCGTGTTCATTATTTTGCCCCAATTTATTACACATTTCGAAACAAATGAATAGTAGAATTTGATCCCCGCTAAGCGTTGTTCAAAGTAACCCGCCTGTCGGGTCGAGAATCGAAATGAAATTTATCGTCCCCCGAAAGGATCTTGGCAACCGTTTCGGGCTCCCTTAGTTCCCCCCGCTCCGTTGCCCAAAAAATTGGTCACCAACCGAACGGCGCACGTTAATCGCCTCTAATCGAAGCATTTCGTCTCGAAGATTGAAGACACCCACCCAAAAACCGAACCTTGGCCACACGGACGAAGGGGTTTTTTAACGCTACCCGGCAAGCGCTGGTGGTGGAGCGCTGGGGGTGCCGTGAAGTGGTCGTCGCCACAGCCGCATCCCGGTTTCCGGCTTTCCATCAACTCCCGCTCATCTTTCGCGCCGCGTCCTATGTACTGTACGCTCGCGCTAAAGAAAGTGAAATCGACCTCTCCGTAGCACATAAATGGGTCGAAGGGCCCAAAAAAAAGGAGGTGGCACACAAAAAGTGGAGCATATAAGTGCGCCACGGAATATAGATAACGGCGTGGACATTTAAATTGATAACGGTCGGTGGAGTATTTAAAAATTCGGCGAAAAAGGACTTCGTTGGCAAAGAAAAACAATCGCCAGCGCCAGAGCGAGACCGTCGCTCGGGTGCCCCGCACCCCACCGGCCATCAGGGTGGCCATCGGTGAAGCGAAAGGAAAGCGAATCAAGAAAATTGCGCAAAATTTCCCGAGGTCCTTGGTTCAGCCGGGAAGTGGCGAAGGGGGGGAGCCGGAAAAAAGACCATCGCACCGAAGACGCGCTCCACAAGGACAAGCACCAACACACGGACACGCGGCCTATCTTTTTCCTATTTATTTCTTCGCCTTCGCGCCACCAGTCGTCGCACTCTCCGATTGGTGTTTCTTTGTTGTTTCGCGCGGAAAAGCGCAAAATTAATGGCGAGCGGCAACGAAAAAATATCCCCCGAAATGGGGCGCCAGAAAAGTGGAAAATCTCCAACTCGAATTCATCTTCAACTCGTCGGCAGACTCCTTCCCGAAAATAGAGGGGTTGCGTGCGCGCGCGAGAGAGAGAGAGAGAGAGAGAGCATCCAGAAGGAACCCAAAGGAGGAAGGCAGGAAAAATGGGCATCATTTTCATATTTTTCCTCATCATCCCCAGCCGGCACCGTGTCCCGCTTATCATCCCCGCGCGCCCGCCGCGAACACTGCAAAGTGATTTATTTCCTCGCGGCACCCAAGAGAGCATCAAAAAAGGACTCCCATTTTCTTTTTCGCCGAGCCAACGCGAGCCGGTCCAAGATAATAAGACTCCAAGACACCACCACCATGGCAACGGAATGGTCGCCCTACGCGGCCACCGAGACACGACCACGACGACGACAGAACGGACCACCGCACCACCCGACCATCCCGCAAAGGGCTTACAAAATGGTGTCGTCTCTGTTTCTTTTCCTTTGGCCTCAAGGAAGCTCAGTATTGGGTCGTTGGAAAAGAAACTCGATGATTTTTGTTAAGAAATTTACTCAGTCACGTTGTCAACAATTTGAAAATTAAACAGCGACCCACCAGAATCACTCAGTAAAATCCTGGCCCAACCCGGCATCGATTGTGTTTCATCCAGTTCAAGTCAGTGGCTTATACGTAGTTAATCGGTCTGCGCCGGATCGATCAACTGCGGATAACTCTGAAGATGCATCAACTTGGTTGCAAAACTTTTATGGTTGGTGCTTAATACGGCACTCTGTCCGTTCTAATAATAATTATTGTTATGGTTCAAGTACAACATCCAAATGAATTTGTGCGCCATGGTTGGTTCCTTCCAATCGAAGCAGTGCTTGCATGATGATCGAACTTGAAGATTTGCATTCTCGCGGCTTCCTAGATCGTGGCGAAGTGGAGTGTATTTGCAGCATTCAAACAATCTGTCGGTCAAACGCAGGCATTGCGTGATGATGATTCGTCCTTCAAGCGCCATTTTGCGTCGATCCGATCGCGCACTACACTGTGTTGCGTGCCGTGCCTGATGACGGCCAAAACTGTTGCAAAATGGACAACTTTCCATTTTACCCAACCCTGTTTTTCTTTTTCGGATTTTTCGAACACTTTTTCTTCTTGAAAATCGAAAATAAATGAAAAAAAACAGCAACAGAATCCTGAAAACAGCCCAAACCAACACCAAACAAAAAACACCCCCTACGCACTAGGACGCCTCGATTTTCCGCACCCCTCCAGCCCGGTCGGGCCCTTCCCCCTTCTTGGCATCGTTTTCCCACCCACCGGCACTGGTCTGATATTGCAACAACAACAACAGCAGCAGCAGCAGCAACAGCAGCAAATGGCATTCTTTTTTGGGCCGTTTTTCCCTTTCTTTTTTATTGCTGTTCATAATATAAATTCTATCTCTCTCGCACGCACACTCTCGCGCTCTTTCTCGCGCCCGCACGCACGCACTCCTTGGTCGCTGGGTCGTTGGCTGTCCTGCTCGGGCTCGGGGAAAAATTTATAGTCACTTTTGTTTTCCCGATAAGGGAGTGTTGTGTGCGAGCGGGAAAGGGAGCGGCGCAAGTGCAAGTGAGAGGACAGCCCGAGTGAGTGAGAGTGAGGGACAGCCCGCTGCGAGTGTGGTAGTGGGGTGCGAGAAGCGTGAAGAAAAGGATTCGCCGTTCGGAATCGGTGTGGGTCGATCGGTCGGCGGCGGCGGCCGCCTTCGGATAGGTCAGTGGGTGGGTGGTGGTGGGTTTTCCCAAGAAGCAGCGCGAGGGTGCGCGGACCGCCACCCTAATCGAGGGACGCTGCGAAACAGGACGACGACGATGATGGCGGCCAACGGTGTTGGTGTTGGTGGTGGCCGGGCTCTGGGTTTCTTTTTGTTTTCTGCCGACGGCAGACGGGCAGAGAAATATTATTGTGTATTTGCTGGACCCGCTCGCTCCTTGGCAGCATCTCCGTCGCACGGGGCCAATCTTCGTCAAACGACATCTTGCCGAGCGAGCGAGAGAGAACGAGAGAGGCAGCGCAGGGTACTTGGATGTGCGGTGGACCGGAGAGTTCATGTATATATTTTTATTACGCGTTTTAAGGCGCATCCGACGACGACGACGGTGGCGCGGGCTTCGGAAAACCCCGCGCCTTGGTGGCCATTTCACGGGGGAAAACCCCCCGAAGCGTAGTCGTTTTGTTTTCCCGGACCCAGGGGCCAGGGGCTTTGGCCAGGCGCCGAAACGAATAATAAAAGTAATAATAATGATAAAAAAACGGCGAAACACGTCCTCCGCCACCGCCACGCAGTGGCCACCGGAAGTGGGCCCCTCTTCGTTTGGGAGCGTATCCGAAAAAAGGGGTTGAAAAAGATTGCTACCCTTTGCCGGGGCGGCCCAGGTTCGGGGTTTTCCTTGGCCCCGCGTTGTGCGGTGTGGCGGGCGTCTTGGGGTAGGGCCGACCGAAGGGTTTTTGGCGGGTTCCCGGGCGGGCAGGACGGGGGGGGGGCAGGACACGCGGGCGGCAGTTAAAGCGCGCCGCGCGGAATAAGAAACTGTGTTGTGTGCGTATTCCCCTTTTTCGGGTTTTATGTTTTCGGTGCCGGTCCTGTCGGTGTTTTCCACTTTTCCTCTTTTTTTTTGTCCTCCTCCCTCTCGCTTCTTGTTTGCAACCCTTTTTTTGTTTTTTTGACGGTATGCGTCTTAAGTAAATAAGAAGACGAAGCGCTTAATGGTGATATATACGAACGCCGTCGCCACCGCCGCCACCCCCACGCCCCTGGGCCTGTAAAACTGTGTCTGTGTGCGCGCTCGGAACGCGAAACACAGGCATCCGCGCCGCGCCGAGCCGAGCGAGCGTCTTCTGGTGGAAAATTTCGGATGGTTGCAGGTTGGAAGATTTTTTAAAATTTGATGAATTCTCAGTCTTATTATTCAATTTGGCCACATCGCGCACAGTGCGTCTTGGCAGTGCAGTGAGTCCGGTCGCAGCGGGCTCGTTTGGCGCTTTCCCGACCAGTTCTCCCAGTGGTGCCGCGGTCACGAGCGCGCGCGGAAAACTTTTTCAATTACCAACCGTTTAGAGAGGTGTTAAATTTTTAATACGAATCGCCATCACCATCGGTCGTCTCGGCGTACGCCCAGCCGGGGACCGTTTAGCCCATCGCGAGGAGCAAAAGTGTCATTTACATTAGCACGCATCGTAGAAGCCGTCCCCGGTGTCTGCGGAAGGATCAGTGCCGTTCCAGTAGTGATCGGTCGAATATTTTGGGTATTTGGCCGCACGTTTTCTTATGCATGCTGTGTGTGTTTGTGGCTGTGTTACGAGTATTTGAATGTTATTTTAAATTGAAACGTTTTGGTTGAACTCAAAGTGGAACAAGGAGCAATAGTTTTCAGAAAACAAAAACCTTCGAAAACCGTCACATTAAAAAATCCGTGGACCAGTGCACTCAACGTGCTTAAAAGTGTACATTTGAGGAACCGTAAGCCACTGATAAAAGCCCTGTCGAACGGCCTCGAAGACACTCTCGGAAGGATGGCAGAGCGCTCCATTACATACATTCGTGGAACGTGTTTAATTCCGATTCCGGGACTCTCCAGCGCCAAGATCTCGACCCGACGGGCCGCGGAACCTCGGGGCGAGTGATTAGAAGTGGTGGTGGAAAAAAATTAAACAACCTTCCCATTTAAACAACCGTCATATAATAACTTGCCGCCATGTGGAGCGCGAACATGGCCAACGGTAGCTCGGGGCTTGGGGCAGACAGGCTGGCTGGCTGGCTGGCTGGCTGGCTGGCTGGCGCCTTCCTTACCGTCTTCCTTTTAATTCCCGCAATAAAACTGTACTGTGTAAAAGTTAAATGCGGGACGGGCGCAACGTCGGAGTGTGCGGTATTTTATCCACCTCCCGGCACGGAACCGGCATCGAAAATGTTTTATTAAACAACGTTACACGTTGCGAAGCACGGCATCTGATGGGGATGTACTTTTCCCGATGCAACCGAATCGATGGTAATGCGTCGAAGGCTGTCACTGCGGTTGCGGTTTACAGGCCTGTCCGGCCACGAAACTCACTGTTGGAAATCAGCAAACGGGGTACGTGTTTTATACGGGCCCTTCAAGGATTCTGCTAGCTCACCTTTAAGAGCAAGACCGGCGGCACCGTCGGCACCGCTCCTTCCGTCGGAAGAAGTTTGCCGAATGCCGTCAGATCAGATGATGGGTACACGCATTGAAATCATCAATGAACGTAACATCGTTTACCGTTTGACGCGGCTCGGTCGCTAGTACACTCCGGAAGGCGCGCAGTACCACAGTATTAGTAAACCGGCGCGTGCTAGTGTATGTTTCCGGGCCGGGCCCACACATGCTCCGGCCAGTGTTTGCTATATGCTTCCCAGTCGCCAAACTCACACACTCGGAGCGCTTGTATCGCCGCTCGAAAGGCTCGTTTGGCGCGCACCATGTGATTTTACCCGTTCCGCGGATCGGGTGTGCACTATATACTAGCAGAGCGCGGAACCGGCACGAAGGGCGCCGAAAGTTTATCAAAATAAAGCCCACGGTCGGGCGGGGGGGCGGGTGTGTGCGAACTACTTGTTGTGCATGGAGTTTATTAAACAACGTTTTCCACGCTCCATTCTCCGTGTGGCTGGGGCTGATGCTTATTTAAAGGACCTGTTCGGTGGATGCACCACGGAAATGATTTTGAAAGGCCACCTTGCTGTCGCGCTGTAGATGAATGGTTTTAGTAGAAGTGTAATGTTCGTTTATGGAGCCATCTTCTCCAGCACATAACGAGACATTGAAAACGTATTTAACCTTGTACACTTGTCTTGATTTTTCTTCTTTACCCAAAGGACAACAGAAACATTGAATGCGCTTATATGGACATTGACACGTTATACCTTCAACTCCTTCTTTTGCTGAAGCAAGGTAAGGTAAGTATCGAAGGGTTCGTAAGATGTCTTTGCGGGTCTTAAAATAATCGGACTCGGATAAATAATGTACAAAAGCAGTATTTGTGGGCAATTTAAAAATAAAACAATTTAAGGTTGAGCTGTGAGCAATTCGAATCTTTGCTCTTCGATGTATGTCCTTTATATAACCATTTATTTGTTCTATAGCGATTCGGTATTTTTTGTCTAAAATATGCATTTCCAAAATAAAATTACATAAATTTTAAAAGATGAAATTTAAAGCAAAATAACGACTACAAGCTAAACCCTGGTGCGTACGGACTCAGCTAAACCCTGGTCCACACGCAAATTGTCAAGCAACTGGTTCTGTCAAACGAATTTTTTTCCGAATAATTGTGTTTACTTAGGAAAGCGTAATCGGAAAACAGTTTCTGGCGGTTTTATAATGTTTTGCTAAAGTGTACTTTGAGGTAAATTTACTTTGTACTGCGCTTAACTCGGTTCGGCCACGATTTGTGACGAGCGTGCAGACGAAGAGCGCTCAGTGAAGAAACGAGATCCCTCATTTTAGTGGTGCACTGGATGGACTTGTTCGGGTGCACGGGGAAGGCCCAAGGGAACGGGCGGAGAGAAGAACTGGGGAGATATTTTTAGACCACAAGAAACGACGCCTTGTGTTTTAGAAAAGTGTGTTTTAATGGCGTGTTTGTGTTTTCACCGTTCCAGTACCCTGGGTGGCCGTCGCTGGCTGAGCTGTCGCATTTACTCCGTGGTCAATGTCTTGAAGGAATCTCCAAAGGGATGATGCCCAACTTCTACGATGGTTCGCGTCCCACGATGGTGCCCACCAGCTCCAGTCTGCCGGTGCTGCTGGGAAACAACGTAAGTGTCGCTGCAAGGTCATAAATGTCCATCATATCACTAAATGTTCACTATGCTTACGACGCACACTCTCTCACCACATACAGGTAAACCAAGGGGACGCGAACTCAAAAAAGAACCTGGTAAGTATCTGCATCGCGCCTGCAACGTCATTTCAAATGGACAGTAACGTGATTTTGTATTTTGCGCCAAATTACGCCCACAGCTCCACTTCGATCTGGAAGCCACTCTGCAGACGATCGATGTAAGTATTTTCTGCTGCCTTGTGGGGCCAATCAATCCTGCATGAATTGACTTATGCTTTTTTACTTAAAGAACGAAGTGCTCGATGGCGAGGAAGGAAGCTGTCCGATTTGCAATAAAACGTTCAGCCGCAAAAGCTCGCTTTTGAACCACATCCGTAATCACTCGGCGGAGAAGAAATACGTTTGTGAATTTTGCCAGAAAGGTAGGCGGCGTCTAGTAGGCTCCGTTGAAGATGTCCTTTTTGTCCTACATTGCCCTGTTTGTATCTCTCCCTCAGGTTTCACACAGCAAGCCAATCTGCGTAATCACGTGCGTATTCACACCAACGAACGGCCATACGTTTGTGTCGACTGCGGGAAAGCCTTTACTCAGGTATGGCCACTAAGCGGGGTGTGATGGAAAATAATCAGCCGGCGATTATCCGACATCTTCATTCATTGCAGATTACGAATCTGAACAACCACAGACGATTGCATACAGGCGAAAGACCATACGTTTGTATAGAGTCAAATTGTGGCCGTTCGTTTGCGCAGGTACGTTAAATTTCCCCGCGCTGTAAAGGGGCCCACGGCACTGATGCGAGGTTTTTCCCGACCACACTTTCAGGTCACAAACTTGAACAACCACATGAAAACGCACCACAAGACCACCCTGTACGTATGCAACCAGTGCCCGCGCAAGTTTAGCCAAGTAACTCAATTGAACCTTCATTTAATTACCAACCACAGTTCGGCTAGGGGCTTTTTCTGTCCGCAGTGCCCAAACAAATCTTTCAAGCAGCAATCGCACCTGCAGCAGCACATGAAAATACACGGCACAAACTTCGGATACTCGTGCACCAAATGCGAGGAAAAGTTTATTCAAGAATCGCATCTCGTGCTGCACATGAAGCAGCACGGCGATTACGCCTGCACCATGTGCACGATGACCTTTAACGATGAGGTTCTGCTGAAGAAGCACGTACAAAGGCACATCGACGGGAGGTAAGAAATCGGTTTCTGCTGCAATTCTCTGCGTCTCTCGCGTTTCGTTTGCCGTGGTCCTCATCATCGATTTCCGTGCTCCTCGGCGTTGAATGGTGTTCGTTTGGGGTCACTCGAAGTGGCAACAAAAACACGGACGAGGGGTTTGCTTGTGTCCGTCCGCGTACCCGTTCGAGGCACAGGCACATTCCGTGACTAATCGTGTTCGGATTCGTGTTTCGATTCGTTCCCCAGATATCTAACCTGTCCGGTCATTAGCTGCGGCGAGGGTTTCACGATGAAAAACCACCTGACGAAGCACATGCAAATGCACCATCCCGCCGTTGATCTCAAAAAACTGGGCGGGCAGGCCGGTGCCAATAAGGCGCCGAAACACTTCTGCCATTACCACAACTGCAACGACTCGTTCGAAACGGCCGACGGGCTGAGCAATCACTTGCGCCTAGCGCACGGGCTCCCGGTCGGGTTGCCGCTGCCAGACGATAAAAAACTGATCCAACACGGACTGCACGGTTTGAACGGCATCGAACCGCCCCAGCACCTGATCCAGCAGCTGCACCCAGCCTCGGCCGTGATGAACGCCAGCTTTCAGTCATATCAGAATCAGATTAATCAGGCGAACCAGCAGCAAGAGAACGGTGGCGGGTCCGCCGATAGCAAGCAAAAGGTTCTCTCTGTGAGTTGTTGTTCGCAAATGCTTTTGATTGCCGTGTTGCGCAGAGATCTATTGTTTGTTGCACAAACACACAATTTGCTCCTCTTTAATACGCTTGACACTAATATGTTTCATTTAACGGACTGCTCCGGACTAGGTATCGGAGATGCTGAGCATCAATGATCATCTGAATCAACATCAGCAAGTGCAACATCAGCAGGCGCAGCAACATCAACAGAATCAGCACCATCAGCAGCAGCAACAACACCATCTGCAACAACGAAGCAGCGATATGGGCGTGAAAACCGACATCGACCAATCACTTGAAGTAAAGCATAAATCAAAATAAACTTTATCGTTTATAATTTGGCTAACACTAGTCTTCAGTTCCGATTTCTCTTAATCAATAACCCGCTTGTGTTCGTTTGGTTTGTAGTGCCGCTATCTTCTTTCGTGTCTCGTCGTCCTGTCTTCGTTTGCTTATGTATGATCATTATTTCTGTCGTGGATATCTGTCTACTTATATACTGACTATTGGCAGCTTAATAGTTTCCTAAAGCCATAACAGTACGCTTCGTCAGTTCTGGCATCTTTCGTTGGTTTGCTGTTGGTTATTTATTTTACACACCGGCTAGATAATGTATAACTTTTTGTTATCTTTATTTCTTCGCTTGTACTGCTTCATTTGCTATGTTTGCGTGTGCCTCTTGTTCGACATCGGCCACACACAGTGCTCCATTAACATTCTTTCCGTTTCCAAACCCCCCCAAACTAGGACAAAATGAACAATTTCAATCGCATTAAAACGGAGCTGCAAGCCAACATGCTGGCCCAGACGCAAAATCTGTTCGGCATCTCGGGCACACTGAACACGCTGGCGGCCCAGCCGAAACTGATCTGCAACTATTGCTATAACGTTTTCAAGACACCGCAAACACTGTCGCGGCACATTGAAAAGTTTCACAGTTAAATCTGTGCCGTGTGCCGTCGCTGGATCCGGTTTTTGGTTTTGCGTGTTTCGTTTTCCATACACTCGTCAATAATCCTCTCGGGACGCGACCGGGAGTGGAGATTTATCGCATTTACATTTGGCCGCCCTTCCCCGCCACACGGTAGCTACCATGTAACGTTTTAGTATACGTAACCGATCGACATGCTTAGGCGTAACTTTCATCCAATTACCAGTGTTATCCATCCTCCGAGTCTCTAATCGTTCTGTTACAAAACAAGGGTTCTAGCAGAAAATGGTTGAAACAGAAAACGAGGCATTGTTAATGGAACGCGAACAAACATGAAACTATTTGTACACCTTGCATCTCATAGGGTTTGTTTAGGGTCATTCATGATTATGCTCAAAAGACTGCACGTACTCTCTGTCTCTCTCGCGGGGTACGGGTGGCGTATTTTGGTGGTTACAAAACGAATTGCATAAGTTGTAGCGCATTTACCTTAAAGAAAGGAAATCCGAAAAGAAAACTTAGTTAAGGCAGCAGGGAATAAAAATGTTTCTACAAAAAAGTACAAAGTGAGCGAAAACAATTTTTAAATCAACTCTCGCGGACGAAGCAGTAGGAAGGGAATGTGAGCATAAGAAATATTTTCCCTCAGTTGCAACCCGTGTATTGACGAGCGACAATGATGTATTAATTGTAGGGCTAAAAACTTTTAACAATATATTTACCGGCGGCCATTTGTTGTTAGAAAAAAAACAGACCGACAGGCATAAAGAGAGAGAGAGAGAGAGAAAAAGATGTAAAAGTACTATTGAAACCCATTTAAATGTCTGAACCATTAACGTAGAAAGTGTGCCGGAACCACTTCGTCAACTCGTTAGAAAGGAGGAATGGTGTTCGTGTAGGATAAACGGAACAGTTTACGCCGTTGTTGAACATCTCTCACTGCTTTCGTATGAGCCTATACCGTGTAAACCGATTGAATGTAGAGTGAAGTATGTTTATGTCAAGTTCAACATAAATCCGGGGTACTTGAGGCAATACCTAGATTAATGAGAAATAAATGGAACTACTATTTCAACGCCCTGTCGCTTTTGGTCTTTGCTCAACGTGCTCTACTGATGGCTGATCATTTTTCTCAACGAAATAGCCATGGAGAGGACACTATGCTTCACCGACGGCCGCTTTATTTCGTCTCCGTCGTATCAGCTCCTGCACCAGTACCTTTGGAATCTCCAGTTCCCGCAGTGTATCCTCTTCGCGGGCCATCGACAGGATGCGCCACAAGCAATTCTCCCGTAGCGTGCGCACCGGAAAGTGGACGGTAATCTCCTTTCTTGCCAGCCTGCCATCGCCGTCGATATTCGTATACCACGGTTCCGGCATGAAAACCTGGTTGTGCCTCACGTGCATCCGCTCACCCGACACCTTATCTTGGAACATCCACGGGTGCGTAACGTACGTGTTGACCATGCAGTGGGCCGTGGGTTCCAGGGTCGTGTAATGAATCAGTTTGGCGGAATAGTTAACCCAAAACACGTCCACTGCCCGTAGCGTGGTGTTAACGAACTTCACGAACGATCGTATTTCCGAATGTTCCGACTTTAGCTCTTGATCTTGGTCCATCGCCATCGTCGGCGATGCTGAACGTCTTTCATCAACGTGAGTAGGCTGCGAAACATAGTGGAGTTGGTTAAAGAAATGGTTTATTTTTCCAACAATCGGCGTTGTCGTTCTTACATCTGCTCCCAGCGGTTTTACAGCGGGTTTTTAGCATTTTTATACTATTGTAAACACGAATAAAATCGATTCTTGAAACGCACTGCACAGTTTCACAGCAGTCCGCTCTGTATCAAAACAAACCGCTAAACGTCAAACGAGTGTTTTTAGTGACCAAGGTATTTACGTCAGAAGGTGAGAATATGAAGATTTTGAATATGAAAAAGTCCCTTTTCCGGGCCAATTTGGTTTATTTTATTCGTTCGACATCAAGATTTGATTAACATCACATTTCAAAGTAATTACTCTAAAAATGCTCACTATTTACGCTCTTTGGAACATCCTCCTCAGCCAGCCACATCATCTACCACCCAAGTGTACCGTTTGTTGGACTCGTTCAGCCGTTTCGATAGCAGATTGAGCTTCCCGTTGGCTTCGAGCTGACTAATGATCATGTTGATCTTTGCTCCCTTAACGCCCTTCGGTTCCTTAACGCCGTCCGATGCTGGTAGCTCTTCGAACGACAGTTTTTTCATCGCCTTTTTGCTTGGTTTCACATCGACGGGCTCAGCCGGCGAACGGTTAAATCTGTTCTTGAGCCAACTTTTCACTGGCCTATTACTCGACGTAGTTAATTGCGGGATTGCAGGGTTAACCGCGCAGAAGTCGGAGCTGGTCACGGGGGTCTCATTTTTCTTCCCCATCGATGGTGGTGAGTCTGTTTTTCCGCCATCCGGAACCACATCAGGCTCTACCGGTTTCGGGGTGCCCGGTTTGGGAGTATCGTACCCGTGCGTGTTTGCTGAACCGCCATTCTCTTTAGCGGGTGATACAACTTCCGTCTTCAAACACAGCGCTGGTTCCTCGTAAATTCCATCATCATGACTCATAGTGTGCAGATCTGTTTCATCGATACCGCACTGCTCCGGATACGGTGGTAAGGGCAGTTTTCGAATTGCATTACTACCCGTTCCCTCCACACGATCGGTCCTCTCGATCAGATTATTCTCAATCGCCACGATCCACTCATTCAGATCCTGGAAGCTGGGCGAAAGAAAGTGTACCTTTGAATCGGTGTGGGTATAGATCTGGAACAAATGTTTCTCATTGATGTGCTCGTTCAAGCTCAGGTCGAGCTTGAAACTCTTGATGAAGATCGTCTGGCAGGGTTTCAGATCGTTGTGACTATTGTACACCAGCAGCCACTTCCCGATCAGCCCAACGTAGTATTTTTTGAATTGATCGAAAAACAAGCGCTTTTCTTGCTTGAACAAGGTACCATGCTTTGGTGACTGCTGCAGCCGCAAATGCGACGCTGGGAGGCCACTAAACGGACACTGATGTTCGTCCGTAACACTTTCGGCTGTCTTGAGCGTTGGAGAAACCTCCCCACAGGTCTCGTCTTGCTGGCACTCGTCGTAAAGAATCTGATCGGTAGTGAGCTCGTACGTGTTTTCTTGTGGCTCCAGTGAATTTGGACCATCGATCGAATCCTGTGCCGCTTCAACATCCTCCGTCGTGTCATCGATGCTGGCCGAAGATGAGCCAATGGTGGCCTTGGGAGTATTGCTACCACTCATGTCCAAATAGGCACCTTCTTCTTCTTCTTCTTGGTGTTGATCCGGCGGACACTTTGGGGCAACGTTTAGAGCTGAGCCCAGCCGTACGGTCTTTTCGATCCGTCCCAATAATCCCTCACACTGGGCTTTCAATGTGGCACGTGTAACTTCGCGGGAGTCGTCGGGAAGCAGATTCAAATAAATTCTATCGCCCAACTCCGATGGCTGTGGGTGGCCTTTCGAATCATCACACTTTACCACTTCACTCGCATTGTAGGGATCTTCTCCGCACAAGTATTGATGGATCACTGCCAACAAACAAACCGATCGCATTAGAACAGCCGATCCTTGGGAAATGTAATGAAAATCGAACAATACCTTTCAGAAACTGAACACACTCCTGCAGCAGCACCTTGGGCGATTCCATTCCCCCGTCGACCAATTTACTACAATCTTGGACGATCTGGAAACTTACTTCTACCATCCTTCTACCATGCTAACACGTTTGTGGCTCAATCAGAACTGAATCGGACCAAACCGGAGTCAGATTGCGGCTGTTGCCGTTTTGACTCCTGCTGAGCCAGTTATTTTTGTTCCGTGTCGCTCAACCTGCCAGCACGCGGTCAGAATCGAATTCCGCCTGAAACTGTCTACCGCGTGAATAACTCTTTGTCTCTTGACTCCGCGTGTCTATGAATAGCAGACGTGTGTCGAAGAATTAATTTTGGAGTTCAATATAAGAATGAAATATAGCGAGCGCGATCGTTTGCACTGATCGATCCTTCGATGAGTGTATAAAATAATGAAAATGGCAATGAATGCTCTTTTGCAACCAAACGTCCGTTAATGTTAAGAGAATTCAAACAGAAACGGTACCTTTCTTCCATCGTCCTTAACGCGTTCATTCATACGGTGGCCACCGTCGGCGTCGGCGCACTCCACGCTGGGATGGAATTTTCGTCCTCGACGCGCTCTCGGAGCACTTTTGCTCGCAAACTTTCGCAGTACATACATACACATTTCTTACAGCATCACGGGCATCCCTTTTCCCAAAAGCTTCGAATAAATAGACCACCATATCACTACCAATTTCGAGCCCAGTCGAGTGTTGGAACTAGTTTGGCCAGTGTTTCGGCATAATAGCGAGGCGGTCGTCTATTGCGCCAATTTGCAGACTCCGAGACGTGGCCGCCACAGCTCTTTTCTACAGATCCTCCTTCGCAGTCAACATGTTACGATAGTCCTTGCGGTCCTTGGGGCCTAGTTCGTGGAAGTGATTCCCCTTTTTCTGCCCACGGTAAGCGATGCGAGTTTGTGTTATGTTTGCCAGACCATCCTAATCGGTGCGGTTAACGATTGTCCAGGAAAATCGAGTCCAGTAACAATAGTGGCAGAGTGCGTTGGAAAGAGTGTGCATAAAGCGCTTTGTCTGTGCCTCGAGGACCGGAGAGTGATGTGACCGAAACCGGATCCCTATGTACACCCGGAGGCTGGCGCAGGAGAATCTTGGAGAACGTGCTCCTTCAGAAGCACAATATAAGAAGAAGCAAAAAAGATATAAAATGCGTATTGTGCGCTACTACGTGATGCGATTGTAGGTAAGCATAAAACGAGGACGCAATCACTGCCCGTGGCACTAATCGAGATCGAAAAATCTGGGGTAACTGGGCTCTAACATTCCTGGAACGTTCCGATTGGAGCGCCCCTTACACTGCGCTCCGATAATTGGTTGGTTGTGGTGGCTTACATACTGCGGAATTATTGATTAATGCACTGTGGCACGTACGGAATCGAATCATGGTTCAATTGATTACGGGTGCATAATTAGAGTGGATTCGGTCGGAATGATAAAATTAGTGGACAGTAAACAATTCATGGCCCTCTTTCAGATCCGAACCGCAAGAAGCAACTCCCCGAACCCGATTGTATCCTGTTCTCTGTGAAGCTTTTTGCTCTAGAAAAATGTGATCCTTCGGGAGGGTGGGCCACAACAGCAACACAGATCCGTGACGCCCGGAAGCCCGGCGCTGGCCATAGTGATTAGACCGTGTGAAATCGAACCGTAATCGAACGGCACGGAGCAACGTAAACCTATCGCAGAGGAATAATCATACTATGCTGCTATGAAGAGCTTGGCCAATGAATTAGCGGCAATCTACCTTTTGCTGCACTGCTACGTGTCAGGATCGGTGCTGAGTGAGTGATCCCCGAGGTGCATTCGTGTCCGTGGAGTCAACACAACTTTCTCCGACTCGTTGCAGAAAATGTCGCCACGTTGCAGTCGAGCGGTCCGTTCATGAGTTTGCCACGAAACTTTTGGCAGGAGATATCGGTGCCCTACACCGATCTGCCCAGCGAGGACGACGAGCAGGAGGATGAGTCGGTCGAGAGCACCACCCACGATCCGTACCCCTTTTTCGACGACTCCAACATGACTACCAACGTGACCACGCAGCTCGGAAGCGACGTCTATCTACACTGCCGCGTGAATGATCTGCGCGAGCGAACGGTTAGTGATCGGACGGGTTCTGGCTCCGACCGCCGTGTTCACCAATTGTCTGCGCCTTTCCAGGTGTCCTGGGTACGGCGGAAGGGTGACGAAATCCATCTGATCACCGTCGGCCGGCAGACGTACAGTAGCGACTCGCGCTACTCGCTCCAATACCAGCCACCGAACGACTGGCAGCTGCTGATCCAGTACTCGAACGAGCGCGACGAAGGCCACTACGAGTGCCAAATATCATCCTACCCGCCGTTGGTCTATCTTGTGTATTTGATCGTTGTCGGTGAGTTGCGGGGCCCGGGGCCATTGTTCGTCTTGAATCGTGCTACTTATAAGCGCTAATCTTTTTGCAATCCCCCCCCAAAGTACCAAGGGTGGAGATCATCGACGAGAGGGGCCAGGCAACGCTGGACAAATTCTACAAGGCCGGCAGCACGATCGAACTGAAGTGCATCATCAGCCGGGTGCCGCAACCGACCAGCTACGTCACCTGGAAGCACGGCATGCGAATGCTCAACTACGACACGAGCCGCGGTGGCATCAGGTAACGCCGGACTCCACTAGACCCTCCGCTAGTCCGTTTCCTGTTTGTGGAGCTATAAATACGAGGCTTGATAGTTTTGTTCTAAAAATATGCATGAGTTGAATCGGGGCGATAACACAAAGTGTGTCGATCGGCAGCACACTCGGAACACTAACCACCACCGCGCGTACTCTCTTGGTTCGATTGCAGCGTGAAGACGGATCTGCTGCCCGGTGGCGCCATGAGTCGGCTCTACATTGCGAACGCTAATCGGTACGATTCCGGCAACTACACTTGCGCGCTGGCCGATATCGCCCAGGCCATGGTATCAGTGCACGTTTTGAACGGTATGTAGAGCGCCGCCCTTTGCGCCGCCACTGGCTTCCTACTGACTGACCTCTGTGTCTGCGTCCCACAGGAGAGAATCCTGCCGCGATGCAGCATGGTGGGGCCGCACAGGTCTTGACCCACCAGGTCCCCCGGATCGCTGCCCTCATCGTGCTGACGGCCACCACGCTACGCAGCCGGTGACTGTAAGTGCGGGTCTCAACGTCGAGGATTTTTTCGATCGCGCCTAAGGATACGAAGGATTCGTCAGTCGACGACCGTAAGCGGAATCGATTTGTGGCAAACATATCAGCACCAACGTTCGTTTGCAACGAAACCGGCCCCCCGCGGGTGGCTAGGCGCCCCAGAAGAAACCCTCCCCCGTACGATGATCTTGCCCCGCCGCCGTCGGGGTTGTAATTTTACGAACACAAATACGAGGAATGCCTGCAGTATCTGCTCTGGACATTCTGGAATCCCGACAGTACGTCGAACCATGGTTGTATTAGCTCTAAAGGTTGAGTATTTTTTCTAAATTACACAATATAAATGTAATACTCTAGCCCCTAAGAGCACGCCCCGCGCACCGGCGGCTGGCGTGTAGATATGTGAAACAAATTAGTACGACATTTTATATTTTCGCTCAAATTCGGCCTGGACGAGTCGAGTGGGTCGTTGCACCAAACCGTCAACAGTAATATGTAGAGACAAGGTTGTGATTTAGGATCGTGAAGCTGAGTGAGATTTCCTCCCCCCGGCCCAGATGAGTGAGAAACCCCGGCGATGGCGGAGCAGGTGGATAGAAGAATGATTAAATATACATATATCGACTACCTAGTAAACTGGCCAAGAAGCGCTCGAAGCGACGCGCCAAAAACAGCAATATTTGTACACACTTCCATCGACGTTTCTGCTCTCCGTTACTGCATTACTAACTGCACACCGAGCTGTGCAGTTCGTGCATCGTAACCAAACTCCATAGGCGTAATGATATCAGTCTTGGGTTGTGATTAGAATTAAAACAGCTATCGAACGAAACAGAGGGAGTCATATTGGTGTGCCCGTGTGCTCATAGCGATGCTCATCAGGTAGAGACACACCACCAGCCCCGGTGGGTGACGAAGGTTGACGCCCGCTTCTACAACAAAAACAGATTTTCCTCCGATCGTCGATCTCCGTGTGCGCTATGAATGTGTATCCTTCTGGAACAAAAACAGGCATATCCCTTTTCACATTTTCACCCACACCACACATTCCATTTCTTTGTGCCCTCGCACCTATTGCACGTGTCTAGAGGCCAGTAACGAGCCGAACGAAGATTAGCATAATGATTACCCTGTTTCATGATAACGTTCAACGGTTTAATAAGCAAATCATTTGAATACTGGTCATGCAAAAATATCACCACGGCAAGCTACTTGTGCTACTATTGATACACCCACGCACACACCCACATACACACGCGCACTCTATTACTATTATCGCTACTACTAACCGTAAGTGTTGTCCACGTGATTCAATTTTATATGTGACGGAGCCTGCGGCCCCGCCAGCTGCCGGCAACGGAAAAAGGACGAACCACGGGAAGTGATGGAACCATTTCGGACCGCATTCGCGTGTCCTGCGTGTCCGCGTAAGGCAAACAACAGCCGCGAGCACAAGGAAAACATAATATGGCGCTTACAAACTGGAAATTCGAGTGAAATTTAGCACGTAAGGACCCGTAACGTTTGTTATCTTTTTTGCCATTGTGTAATCCGGCGCCCCCGGTCCCGGTGTGCAATAACTACTACTAGCCGTGTTGTCTAAGTCGTGTTCTAGTGGACATTAAAGCAAAGCAGCCAACGAATGATAAGCTAGCGAATGTTACGTAACAGTTGGTAGGACTCCTCCGCTCAGCTAGAGGTCGCGGTCCCGAGTGTGTGGCGAAGGCCAAACACCACAGGCAGGCAGAATGTTAGAACTGTTAGCTGCGTGTCGTAGAAGAAAAAAGATTACTGAAATGGCAGCGATAAAGGCGCGCCGGTCGGAAGTGCATCAACAATGCAACGCCCAGAGAGTGAGAAAGAATTCGTCCCCGGGAAGCGGTGGGCAATCGGAGACCGGCTAACAAACAAATATAATAAAGATTAAAACACGTACACATAAACAACCAGAAACTAACCATTGAGTGAGCCATTTAGATAACTCTAGTATCAGTTTATACGACGGAGAGCGAGGGTGAAACCCTCCCGCAAGTGTTGTGACGCGTATTATTTCAGATGTTTTATTTTTCATATAAAAAAAACATAAATAAACAAAAAGTGAACAAACAAAAAAACATATAAAAATAATGCAGCAAACGCTACACTAACTAAGTAAACATAATTTTTATAATCAGATGTATTATTATACACAGACGCACACACAATGGAATAGTAAATGCATATAAAAAGGATACAATAGTACATATTGAAAAGAAAACAAGGAAAAAACGAGAGTGTTTGATTGTGTTTTTGGCATTGGTTTTAAAAATAACGAAGCAGTATTTAAAAAAAACTGATGTAAAATTATGGTTGTGGTCAACGCTGAGCATATGATATATATAAATATATATTAAAAAAGGAATAACGAAACGAAGCACTATAATGTATAATGTATTGTATCTTTACAAGAACAAATCTAACAACTATGAAATGGAACAAATAAAGTATTCAAAAATTATATGTCATCTAACCAACGCCTCTGTGCCGTGGCTCTCGTTCGTTGGCGTACGTCCACCCGGGCGCCCGGGATTCTCTTCATCTTTACCGACCGCAGCGGGAACCATTTCTTTCTCCTGCCGGTGACGGCTGGAGCCCGCCAGGGACTCTGGGACACACTGCACTGTAATGCGCGTGTCTTTGTGTATAATAGAGAGAGTTTTATTTATTTCGTATCGTTAGCTTCAATAAATATGTTTGTTGTAAAAATAGATGTTTCCAAAAAACTTCCTACTTCCTATTTGGCAAGATATTTCGTGTTTTCCTTTTCCTTTTATTACTGCAGGTATTTCCCTCTACTCGCACACAGGTGCACTGCGGTCAGCCCGGTGGCGCATTACCGTGTGGAGTCGAGGGGACGATACTACTCTGGTCGGGTCGGGTCGGGTCGGGATGTCGGCTTTGAAAGAGTGGAACGAGTGAGGGCGCCCGTTTCACACCGTCCGGTTCTCGTTATTAATACTGTGGTTCACGTTGGCCACCAATTGTCTCACCTTCACACAATCGTGGCCTGCTTTCGCTACCTTCCTACGCGTCCCGGTCCGGTTCCGCGTCCGGCGCATGGAAAAGATTGCTATCAAAAATAGTTTAACACATTCCTGAGCCTGAGCCACACAACACACGATTCCGATTCCAAATTGAGCAACTGGCAACTGCTGGTGTGTTACAGTTTTTTAGGGATTGCGTTTCACCGCACGTCTGAGCAAATAGTAGTTTCGATGGAGCATTTAAAGGGGGTTTGCTGGTTGAGTTTGGTGGTTTCTGAATTAGTTGAATGCTTTTTTTCTCGAGCTTTATGAGCACAATAGCAAATTGGCGGAGCAATCAGTTCCTCAAAGCAAGGACGACCAAATAAGATTAGTAGAGTTTTGGTAACGTCTCAGCAATGAATATATACTTTGTTGGATGTTTTTGTATAAAACGCACACAAACACACACACACACACACACACACAAGAAGGAAATTTGTCACAATCAAACAGGACGCGCGCGCTGCGACTGATGGAAGAAGAGGAAAGCCGCCGTCGGCACGTGGGGCGCCCTGGCGCTCTAGTTAATAATTAATGATTGCTTTACATTAGTAACATTAGTTTGAATTGAAAGTGGTACACCGTCACGATCGTTTCTTTACGTATTTCTCCGGGACGGTCAATGAGCGAAATGGTGAACGTAGCAAAGTTAGAGCCCTGTCCGTGCTAGAGCCGTTTGTTAAAAGTTTGAACTCAACGTAAGGCATAAACTCAAAGAAAAACAGCTTGACTAGGCATTTCTTTAATGGAAGCTCCCGGATCTCGGTTGGCTGCGGATTTACTCAGAGATTTGGCAAGATTTGTTCGTTCTTTTTCCTCTTGTTTTTATCACTTCACACGGCACGGCGAGGCAACAGCTTCCAGCTTCGGCCCGTGGTAAGGTACTTTCGTGTACCAGTGTGGCAACTTAACTACATCTTCTGTTTCGCACAGAAACCAAACATAAAACGCAACTCGTAAGAGGCAAGCAACAGACGTCATTTTATGACGCCCGGGTGGGGTTAATAAACGAGCGATGCTTTCAATTTTACAATAAAAACGCACACAACACCACGTACTGCCGGGTGGCGTGGTACAAAGGGAGCAAGATTTAACGGTCACTGAACAGGACAAACAGAAATAGTAAGACGAGGCTATAGGCCGAGGCTCGCGCGTTTGCGGGCGGGCAACATGACGTGTGTTTTCGTGTCTCTTGTTTTTGTTTTGCTTGCTTCATCACAGAATGGCATTCGTTTAGCGTTGAATCGCCCCGTGTGGTCGTGTTCCGCGTTCTGCAGGGTCTAAAATGTCTATGTCGTAAAAGCTGATTGGTACATTAAATTACTTTCCGGTCCCGTTTGCACTCTTTCTCTCTCTCTCTCTCTCTCTCTCTCTCTCTCTCTCTCTCTCTCTCT